>NC_135874.1:13990188-14290188 GCF_031162955.1 Sander vitreus
TTAACATCAGGAGAACACATGTAGCATGTATGTGGAACCTGTCAATTGTTGCAGATCTTAATGTCGCCTTGAATTAAATGCAAAGCTTCTATTTTCCTGCAGCTATTTCTGATATGTTGACATTGTCAGTGATATGGCCACATCTCAAAAGAGAGATTCAGACCAATAAAAAAATACCACCCCAGACACAGATAAAGTGGTTATCGCCGCTGCCTGCAGCCATGATGAGCCTACGTGAGAGACAGTACCAGTTGCCCTTTACTGTGGTGCAAATTACATGCAGAAGTGGCATGTCAGACATGTGTGACTGTTGGCCTATGAATACATAGGCAGTAATCAACATTGTTTAAAATGCTCATTTGCATATGCATGCATCATTAATTCTATGCAAATGAGCCAGTGGGGACTGCACTTGTATGACTCTCCTTGTAACCCAATAGTATAGCTGTCAGAGGAAGGTTACAAAGGGAGGCAAAGTCATTAGTTTGTAGCAGTCCTTCCATATAGATTCAGTCTTCCTCTTGATGATTAATGAAGAAGATGAGCAAAAGTAACTTTTCAGTGATGTATGCTCTTTTGTATACTTTTCTGTATCTTAATGGTCCACATGCAATGATACACACAACAAGGAGCCTCTGGAGAATTAACAATAAGAGACTGTCTGTGAGCATTTGTGCCATAAATGCATCCCTCCATTATGGAAGACCTGAGTTCAATCCATGGTAATGTTTCTATTATTTCAATTATGCATGCACTACTTAAGAAGCATCATTTATAAGTGATTATTTATTTTCCTTGCATGGTCCAGAGTGAACGTTTTGAGTTGACCTGATTCGCTTTAGACTGTGATCTAAAAACAACACATATAGTGGACGTAGCATCTTCAATATTCTATCTCATTTTGTTGTAGCCTCGATCATGAAAGACGCTGTGGAAGCAATGTGGATTGAAATGCCACAGAGACATTGTAATACTTTCAATAAGAAATCTGTCCTTTGACAGAAACAAAAACTTATAGTATAAGAACCTCCTATATGTTACACATGCACTCGATTCAAGTCAAGGCCAAAATGTTCTCATACTTACTATATCAAGGTTGTAAACGATGATACTCTCCATGAACTTGATATGCATAATGCAGTAGAGATGTTCTAATAACAAAAATACAGCATCAATAATGTATATCGTGAGAATGGACAACAAACTGCTCTCACACCTACTACTTCACTTATTCCACTGTCTCCTTTCTGCTCTGTAATGAATGTCTGGCAGGAGGAAAAAAGGTGGCCTCAGCAAATATAAATGAGAATGACACCTTCTGGAGTTTGAAAAGTTGAAGAGGCATCTAATAACGCCTCTCCCCTCCCTCCGCCATGTATCCCTTAGCTGATGCGATGCTTCTGGAGGGGCCTAAGAAGACACACGATGACAGCCATGCTCAGAGGAAGATGGTAACAAGATGTGATGCATAACACATGAGAGAGGCTGGGGTGTCATTACAGAGGGATGAGCAGGCTTCATCAAGCACATCACAAATACATTTTAGATGACACCTTCACTTGTGATGTGCTTACTTCAGAGAAAATAACATTTATTACCCTGTTATGTTTATTGGAAATATGCAGATGTATATAAGACAGCTGCAGAGCACCCGGGGTGTAGATGAATTACTGAATTCCCATTTGTTTTACATAAACTTTTTCTATTACTTCAAAATACTTTTTCTTTGTTTTGTTTTTTTCCCCCACCGAATATTGGATATTAGTATTCCGATCCTGATAGACCGTCCTTTTTCACTGCTGTGCTCAGAATAAATTTGATATGCCTGAGTGCTTTCAGTAGACTTTGTTTTGCTTCCAAAAAGCGGTTGTTATAAACTCAATAAACATCCAATCCTCACATTCCCATTTTTTTTCCAATGAGAGAGCATCCCAAAAACTGTTTTGGAAAAGAGCCTATGAAAACTTATGCAAATTAACCATTTAGTAGGATGCTCCTCCCAGTGACATAAGGCTGTAGCCAAAACATTAAATCCTTGCAAAGTCAATGTGAATCATATGTTTGCAATTTTGAAGCTGATGAGATTTTTTCTTTTTTTAAATTCCTATTTTTAAAAGTTTCTCTGGGCATTTGAAGTATTGATGGTTAGTTACATTAGGGTTAGCCGTAAAAAAAAATGTGGCTAATTATTTGACAAAATGTGCTTGGTAAACCATCTACTACATTTAAATAATACCAGGGAATTACATCTGAAACAATATTTGGACATGTCTGTATTTGTTCAGCTGAATGTCTAATTCTGTTGTTTATTATCCAAATGGAAGTTTACTCAAACCATACTTCCCACCAAAGAAGTAACTATTTCAGAATTCCATAGACCTGAACATCTACAATTACTTAAGCATTGCTTGAGAATAGTCTATTTTTGTATTTCCTGTATTCCAGCTCTAGTATTCCCTTGCTGCAATCTCCAGGCTTCCCAGTAGTCTACAGCGATGATGCAGGGAAACGACAAAAATCTGCTGAGCTGTTTTAAAGTTTTTATATAAAGTGAGAGAAGGGGGGCAATACTGGTTTCCTCTTCTCGGTGTTAGCTAATAAAAATGCTTACATACAATGAGAGAAATACATGAGCAATCAATATTTTATGTAACCGCTCAGACTAGGCCTGCAGTGATGAAGGGGGAGAAGCCGGGAAGGAGATGAAAAATAGATTGCATTAATCCTGCGCAGTGATTTACAACAATTATGTCATCCCTCTGATAGACAGAGAGAGGGAAAGAGAGAGAGGAGGATTAAATAATGTTTGGCTTCTACCTCTGTTATGTGATCATAAGTAAGAAAGCAAGAAAGCACCACCAACTAGATCCTTAAAAAACTATGGAGGAAAAAAAAATTAGGAGGGCTCCAGAGAGAGGAGATAGAATGAGAAAGTGCCACCTAATACAAATTCAGCCCTGTCTCAGCCACTACTCAAGCCCCTTCCCCTGTCCCAACCCTGAAGCTCTGTGGTGCTCCACCACACTCTGCACCATGTCACCATCCACATTCTCCTTCTCTGCTCAATGTTCCATGACAACAAGGTGAGACGGACAGCAGAGGTTAGGCTGAACAGCTGCTTCCTGGGTTGGAAATTCCAGGCATTGAGGGCCATCTGTCTATATGTTCACTGATGTATATGGGAGCCATCTATCAGGCTGCTAGCCCTGCAGCTGCTGGGGCCGTCACAGCCCAGTCTGCCATCCACCCGCCCGCCCGCCCGCCTGCCTGCCTGCCTGCTTGCTTGCTTGCTTGCCTGCTTGGCTGGCTTCTCCCAGCCTCAACCCCAATACAATGAGAGCTCCTTCTTCACTTTGTGTCACACAGAATGGGCTGATTTGATTAAGTCCTGGGCTCTCATTATGTTAGGTAGGGGTGTAGAATTTCAATGATAATCCATAATGCATGACCGGGGGTTTTGTTGCCATGGTGACATAAATTCAAGGTTACCAGCTCAGACGCATAATTGGGTGCGCATTGAGCGCTGAAGAGGTGCTGTTAAAATTCCCCTCATGAAAGTGGAGCATCAATCATGCTGTCGCAGATTGCAAAGTACTCATAATCAGATGAAATGCTTGGCGGAGAGAAAACGTCACAACAGGACAGGGCTTCCTGCTCTTTGAAAACTAACATTTGAGAATGAACTGTGAGACAACTTAACATATTTTTGTTTTCAATCATAAAAGCCTCCTCTTTGGATTTTTCAGGCTTTTTTTTTTTTTTTTTTACAGTAAGTTGGTCTCAGTTGATTTGGCCCTTATCTTTCTCTCCCAGGCCAGAATATACCCTCAGTCTGTACAGCTTCCCCCAAATGATGGAAATCAATTCTCACAAAAGATCAGGACCTCTATGACAAGCAGAGCCTCCAGCTCGAGGCTCATCAGACCCATTTGAACAGCAGACAAAAGCAAAAGATTTCTGCCCCTTGTGCCTTCTCCTGAAATCCCATTGAAAATCTGCTCATGCCTTCTCCAATCTGTGCCACAGTTCTTTTATTGATGCTCTTTTTTTTGGGGAAGGGGATCGACAGGGGGATGTGCTCGCTTGGAGGCGTGTGCGGGACGGGAATGGTGTTGGTCCCCTTGATAAAACCTCTTTTTTCCTCCCCTTTTACATCTACTTCTGGCATTACTAACAAGAAAAAATCAAAGAACTGATGAACAGCTTGAAGCTACTTGTTAGTTGGGGGGAAAGTTTTTTTCTTTTTGCAACCAGTAAAACAATTGTCAGGAATAGAAGTAAAAGCATGAAGTTTTTGTAGGGCCAGGTTGTCGTAAAATTCAGCGTGCACTAACCATGGCTGCCTTACCATGTCTGTCTGTGTAAGATGGCAGGTCATACCATTTCAATCACATGAGCTCTATCCTGAAGTACCCCCTGTCCATCAATACAGCACCACTATAATTCTCCTATGGTTAATAACCATAAATCAAATGAGATTCATAAACCATTAAGATGGTGCTTATTATCTCTTACACTAGGTAGTTCAGATATTCATAGCCTGGAGGTACGCGCCTTCAAACCAATAATCTGCTCCATCAATGCAATATTTCACTCTTTTTATCACATGAAGAATGCTTTGTGTCATAATTTACCTCAACATTTCTCATCACAAGAGTCAAACACTCGACCAAATTCATTTCTTACTGCTTGTACACCCCACCACCATACACTACCTCAACCCCTTTTCCAAAGCCACTTCCCTCATTGATAGGCAGAGTTACAAGGTCAGATATCAGTTGCAGAATCCAGTTCACAGGATACGGCCTGAATTATCCTTTTTGGAGTTGGAAAGCGCCGTGCCTATCTTTAGGACAGGTGCATGAAAAATAGATGTGGTTTACTTTAACTCAAGTGAAAGTCTACTCTTTCAAAAGGAGACAACACACACATAAGGGAGTTTCAGCAGTGCTCAAGCATCAAATTAAGGCCCTACAAGAAGACATCCGTGTATGCCAGTCATGGCTCACCTTCAAAGGCCCGTGTTCAACTACAGAAGCCATTTTGTTTGAGAGTACAAAGGAAAACAGGTTATTAAGAGGAAGGCTTTAAAAAATGGAGAGACAGACATTCCTTTTCAAGTCCAATTTCCCCCCACTACTGTATTTGCCACCTATCATTCAGATGAGTGTGTTGCTTTAAAGCGACTCAACAGGGTTCCTGCTGAAGATCTGAGTCAAGTTTTTAATGAGCCCCATCATTCTCGCGCTGCTGTCACAGGTGTGGATCTGCTGATGCCGGAGCTCTGTGGGACTTAACATGGGGCCTTACCAAGTCAATTAAGGAGTATAAGCTATTCACACGAAACAAGCACCATAACTATGCACTGTGTAGCTTTGTTTTTAATGTGTCACTCTCTTCTCTATTGAAATCAGTGGCTTGTAGATGACAACACCAAGGCCTCTCACCCAAGGAAATGCACTCAAGTTTTAAAAATTAATTTAAGACAGATATACCTTTCATATCTTTACTAGTCATGAACTTAAAGGCATGATTCACTTGATTTCCAGCTGTTCTACGGCCCTTGCTTCACATCTCCCTTTTGATTCCCAACTAAATAAGAGTACAGTGCAACTGCCCAACTTCATCATAACTTTGAATTTAATCAGGGATTGACCTTTTGTATTGGATTGTTAGTCTTTGGGATTTGGGGATTTTTTTTTAGCAGTCCAGGGATCTTGTGTGTGTGTGTGTGTGTGTGTGTGTGTGTGTGTGTGTGTGTGTGTGTGTGTGTGTGTGTGTGTGTGTGTGTGTGAGATGGAGAGAGAGAGAGAGAGAGAGAGGGTGTGTGAGAGAGAGAAGAAGGAAGCCTGTAATTCCCTGTCCTCCACATGAACCCTTGATACTGTCCCATATGTTATATTCACCCATTTCACTTGTCAAAGGGCTGATGTGTGGCTTGTATGGTGAACAAACATGTGCTGCAAATGTGTGTAAGCGAAGCTACGAAGTGACCTGACCCCTGCGTGTATTTATGTGCATGTGCCGTACCGTGTTTTATTCTGAATATAAGCAATATGTAACTCGACTGACAACGTTTAGTGGATTCAAGGCTACCCACGCAGAAACAAAATGAAACCAATAGAAGTGCAGTTGCAGAATTAGAAGCAAAGGAGGAAGGAAGCAGAAATGGGGAAATGGTAAGGGAAGGGAGAGAACAGAAGGAATGTATTGGTCAAGCACACAGAGTGTCAACAAAGCGGTGTAAAGACTTGTCACTCTTGGTCACTGCGCTCACTGCTCGGCGACTGGAGAGGAATGCACTGGTCATTCATGCCCCCAGAATAGGCAGTGCTCCTTTGCCCCTTCCTCCCTGTGCACCACCATTGTATCAGCAAGAACATTGTTCAGGAAATTCCTTTGTCCCTTTAGATTTTTGGAGGTCCCTTTTCAGGACATCTACTGAGACCCCCTGTGCAGTCAGGCCATAGCTGCTCCACAAACAGCTGTCTGGGATCAAGCTGAAGTCACTCTAAGCTGGCTCCCATTTGAGCCAATGCATTACAGATGTTTATCCTTCAGAATTAGACTGCTAGCTGGCTAGCTGTAGGGAGGATGATAATGCAGGCTTCTATTTGGCCGACACGGTCCAGTTATGTATTTCCGTATTGGGGTCTTAAACCAAGCTGACCCCTAGTAAAGATTTCTCTGTTCAGCCCCTTTCCAATGTGATTGAATTCAGCCCCAGCTTAGGGGCCTTAATAAGCCCTTCCCAATGGTCCACCAAGCAGATCTCCAATGCACCAACTGTGGCCTCCCCCCATTGTAATGTTTACAAGGTCAAGGTTGCAGGGTCAGTGTTTCTGGCTTAGTTAAATTGGCATGCTCTTTTTTTGGTAATGGATTACCGACTTGGTGATAGCTTGATGCTTAGTGTCACTTTTATCCAGGGCAGGAGAATAATTTAGGGACAAGCTAAGGATTTAGGGCCAAATGCAGACAATTGAAGCATCTCAATAGATATCGAACACACTGTGGTGGGGATTTGCATAACCTGGTCGGAGGCAGATAGGATAGAAAACACTCTCTTGGACCTGACAGTCTGAAGGATCATTTGAGTGATTTATGCAGGAAATTGTATTTGCGAAGCAAGACAGATAATTTAATAAAGCAAGGCCTGGCCTAGTCCTCAAGAACAGGGGGACTCTTTGCTGAAAAATGATACAGCCTCCTGTCTGAGGGGATGGCAGATAACGAAGGCCAATATTTACTGTGGATTTGTGCTCCTTCTATTTCCTGTCTTAGTCGTACTATTATCTTGCCTAGTTTCCTGAAATGAGCAAACATATTATATGCATACATATAAATGTTTAATATATGCAAATGAGACCTGTTTCATTTCCTTTATGCAAATGGTGTATCATTATTATTAGCAAAAATGACGAGAATATCAGTGAATCACAAGGCAACCTTAACTACAGTTGTGAATAATCACGCTATTACAGAGAGGAAAGAAAGCACCAAGAATCCAGATAAGTTCATGTACGTCGGGCTCATAACATCAATCCTTGACAGATAATTAGGTCCTTATTTAAAACATTTCTTTTTAAAACAGGGTGGCGAGGGACATGTGCAAACACATCCCAGTAACAGTCACATCATGGGATATGAGTTGAATTGTTTTAAGGGTGCTGACCTCTACTCATATTTCAGCATAAAAACAAATGAAATGGACAAAGTCTATACTGAGCTCCTCTAAGTGGAGCACTTTGAGACGTTACATTTATTTAAAGTGTAAAGAGTCATATAATTATATGTCCTCAGTCCACTAACTGATATATTTTCACTAAGTACACTGCCTTACCTCATTAGTGTGTGTCTGAGCTGGGACCTTGCCCCTGCATCAACTCACCAAATGCGTCTTCGCATGCATCCATACGTATAGGGACTTTTTCTGATATAGTAAGTATGGAGAGACAGTTGGCCCCGGTTAATGTTGCATGTCAGCAGAGTAAGGGTCTCTCTCTCCTTCTGCAGTAGGTCTGTTAATGTTTGGAGTCAGGAGGCCCAGGGGACTCTAAATCCCTCGGACACAAAGAGCCTCTGTGTGCTGGCGGGGTCACATCTGCCCAATGACTCTGTGCATATAGGGAACTCTCTATGGGCCATCAGAGGGGCCTGCTGCAACTGCCCCACATCCATAATACTACTCTGTGTGCTCTACGATGGCCAGTGGGCTTGATAGAGCTTGACGTTTAACCACACGCACATTAAACTCTCTGTCACGTCATCCAATTCTCCTTAACATGCTAGAAGAAATGTAACATCATAAAAAAAACAAGCAAAGAAGTACAAAACATAAAATTTGTGTTTTGGTCCTAACATTGCACAGATAACGACTGACAGTAAAGGATCCCACCATTACAATGTCATTTCTGGCATTAAGTGAGTGTCCGCAAACCATTATCTTAATGAAAAAGATTTCATTTCAACCCACTCTATTGGTCTTATCATTTCCTGAAAGGCACTCCACCTATTTAAACGTGACATACGGAGTCATGACAAAGACAACGGTGCACATTTGGTTTGAAATTATGCCTTTCGATAACAGATGTTTACTCAATAGCTCACATTTGGGGCTCCTTTCTTTAATGAAGGTCCTTGAAGGTGAAAGGAAAGCTTTAGAAGTAACGTCATTTTTTATTAAGATTTTTTTTTTAAACGCACCAAAATGACTTATTTTTGTTTATCAGTTCTCCTTACCCAGCGCTAGAATATTAACTCAACTTTGAAGTGATTAGCATTGCTATTGACAAGGTAAACAGTGATTAAAAATATATGCCTTTTAATGGGCCTCAGCCTTGCCAATCTAGTCAGTGGTGCAATAAATCATTAGGCCTGGCCAGTGGAAACCAGGGCTATCTGCTGAATCCAGGGTTGACTCGATATTGAGATATCAATGAAAGCCTTTGTTTTGTCCACCGCAGCAAATTAGACACGCCAGTGTGCTCGGTTAACATACACACTGCAATCTTCCCTGACCTATACGGGCTGAATTTAGCACTTGGGATTTCTCATAAAGCAGAAGTTTCATTCCAGTTGGCTACACAGAGTGAATGTGGCCCAGATGATAGGGTGGCTAGAAAGGCCATCAGCTGGAATGAAAATAATCTGTTAAATGAGAAAGAAGTGTTGTCACACAGCTACTGAAATAATACAGCTGGAGTTAAGCACATTTAGAGTGAACTAGTTAGTTATTTAACCGGCTGTAAACATTGCTCTAAAACATAAAAGAAAAAAAACTTTCATTCTGGTTGACCTTTGACCTTGTTTATATTCCTCAGGATAAAACTCTGAAACGGAGATGGCCAGTGGCCAGTAAAATGTACTCTGCTTGCACCATGCACACTGAGAGCAGTGGCACTCTGGGGACAAAGTGGAGAGGACCTTTTAGAAGGCGACAATGACAGGAGAGGTTGGATGAGGTCAGGGTGGTTTGATACCATCCTATTGAGGCCTTAATTGCTCATAGAGAGGCTATAGGGGCCTTCTGTGCATCCACTGTGAAAGGACTGAGCCAGTGAAGGTAATTTATGACTGGCAGGGTGAGGTTACAGGCGAAGAGTCCCCTTAAAAGAGAGGTATGCAAGCCTGGTCCTTCTCCTGAGCTCAAGTAGCTCAATAGACAGCAATTGAGCTACTTGGGAGGTGAACTTAGTTTCTTTCCCACTCCCTCATTCCTTCTGTCTCTCTCCAACTCTCTCTCTAACTCCGCTCGGCTGCTCCCTCCCATGTCCTAGATCAGCTCATCTGGGTGTGCTGCGGCAGGATATCAATCTTAATGAAGCTGCCAGGCCAGTGTCGTATCAACTTTAGACTACAGACCTTGATAAGCATACCAATTCTCTGTAACAATACCCAGGGTAATAACCAGGACAATAAGGTCTCACAAAGGATGGAGTGTGGAGACATCTGAATTTTATGGGTTGTGTGTGTGTGTGTGTGTGTGTGTGTGTGTGTGTGTGTGTGTGTGTGTGTGTGTGTGTGTGTGTGTGTGTGTGTGTGTGTGTGTGTCTGTGTACATGGTCTGTCAGTGTATGTGTGTGTGTGCAGGAAAAGCATGTGTTTAAATTGAACATGAACACAGTATGAACATATAGAGAGTTTTGACTCAAATCTTATGTCTTTATGTCACACATGTCAGATTCACATTAAAGCAAGACCACATATGAAGAGCAGAGTCACATGGTACAGCATGGCTCAAGAGACTTTTAAACACACCTCACTTAAATTTGAAAGCAATTTAAACTTTGTTGCATAAGCGAAGGGTCACTCAGAGAATAACCTTCAGTGCAGTAGAGCTATTAGGTTTCCCTCATCATTCAGCGTCCTAGTCATGTCTCTTCAATGAGTCAAATGTTGTGTTTACAGTATGGTTTTATCTCCACAGCCAGATAGGTCTGGAGTGGGGAACATGGGCCCCTCCCTGCTTCTGGGTTGGAGGGCGTTGGAGGACAATGTGTGACTTTATGTTTGTTTGTATCTGGGGGGGGGAGTATGGTCACATGAGGCCAAGATGAACGCTTGTGGTCTTTAATTTATTGTGGTGGGTTTATGTGGCTGTGACTATCGCACACATTAGCACCATTACTCTGCTTTCATCTGCAGAGTTTCTTGTGGATTAAAATGAGGAGAGAGAAAAAAAGATGCTAACCACAAACTTATTTAGGAGGATGGAGGGAGGAGGGGGATTTCCACTTCCTCACAAGAGCAGGCAAACATGTGGTTGGATGTTTGATGTCAGCCTCAAGGAATTTGTTTGCACAAATGGTTTGTATGCTGATTGTATTGATGTAACTCAGCTTTGCTGAGTTATCTTGCATCACCTTCTTGGTATCAACATTGTTGGAATACTGATAAAAGTAGGTGCTAAATCTGGTAGTGAGCATGTTTTCCATATCCATTTACATTACCATCCAGAGATGTGTCTGCAAATAATCCACATTACATTTGAGGTGAACACGAAGAAATTCATCTTGGTTTATTGTGGATAGATTAAAAAGATAAATCCTACAGAGAGCAGAGAGAGAGGGGTCAACCAGGAGCTTTAACAGACCAAGAAATGTGATGATGCCTCTTGATTCATCCCGTAGATAAGAGCTATGGAACCGACAGATTTAGCTCCATTGTCACAGGTGGAGTTTTAAATGGCAGGTCCATTCTCTCCTGTGAAGGCTTTTCTGTTAGAGCTCAAAAGAGCCAATTAAAAAAGACTATGGAGCAGGCTACAGGGTGCTTCTCATTACAGTCACATACTACAGTATAGACCCTAACCTGGATTTCTACAGGTTAAACATAATGCTAGTAACAAATCACACTCATGGCTCCTCTTCCTCATCTGTTTGACACTGATAAAGAAACGATAAACACAGCCATTCGATGCAGTTACAGAAGCATTTCACACATTTTTATGATCAATTGGAAGATGAGTAACATGGGGAGAGCATTTTATCCCACGCATCCTGAATCTGTGATATCAGCTGATGCAGTCCACGGTGCGGACAGCCTGGCTCAGCTGGACATATGAGATATTTATAGATTCAGATTCCCTGTGGATTGTTTGTCTGGTGGGTTGGTCTTTATTGATCCGATTTTCAGGAAACAAACGTACCACAGGTCAGACATCCACGCACACCTTGGGAATGTGGGAATATTGTATACAGGTAGGGCAATTGGCAGAGGGGATAAAGCAGCAGCACATGGGTACAGTATATTTGATTTAGATTCAGTATGTGATGCTCCGGGGGCTGGAGGGCTGACATTCAAATTAGGGTTTGGAAGCAGAGATTTAATACCAGATAAATTATAGCTCTCTGAGCAGCTGAATGTCCTGCACATGGCTCTTCTCGTTTCTCTTTTGTTCCCATTGATGTCTGGGGGCCCATCTTCCACTGTGGGTGTAAGGTGGCACTATGTTGCATTTTAATTTCTCTTGTTTTTAGGCAGCAGACCCCATCACTGTCAGTGCCCCAAATAATAATGTTTTATTGGTGCACACAGCGCAGCTTGCTGATGCTACTCAGCCATTAGGATGAGGTAGAGACAGAGAAAGCGAGAAAGAGAAAGAAAGGCCCCAGTGCCCCCGCTGCTATAATTTAGGGCACTCTTATCCATGCCATCAGCTCAGATTGTAATTCAAGAAGCAACAGTGTGGAGGGCCTAGTCCTTTTTTATGCACAGCCATTATTGGGGCGGTGAGATACAGTAGTGGCTTTTAGCACAGGAGAGGCCAGACATAGATGGGTCGTCCAAGTGTTTTACAATTGAATGTGCTAAACTGCTGCCACCAGGCAGCCAAGGATGGGCCCTGATTCAGGTCTTTCTCTCCCCCTTCTGCTGTCCTCTGCTCTGGGCCTCAGTGATGGGCAGAGAGGGCTGGGCTGTTATCCCCTCTGGTAATTACCACCATTAAAGCTAATCCTGGTCCAATTCAGGCTGCTTTTGTTTTGAGCTTTATCTCTTCAGTGCTGGAGAGTTTCTCCTTTCAGAGAAGCACACAAAGACAGTTTTTAGAGTTGGTAATTTTCTGTTTTATCCCCTCTGCTTAGGAATAGGATGAAAAATACTCGAGATGGACAGAAGCATATCTGCTCTCTCTTTCCCCTCACACTGCCTCTATCCATCTTCTCCTACCTCCATCTCATTACAGTCACATACTACAGTATAGACCCTAACCTGGATTTCTACAGGTTAAACATAATGCTAGTAACAAATCACACTCATGGCTCCTCTTCCTCATTTGTTTGACACTGATAAAGAAACGATAAACACAGCCAGTTGATGCAGTTACAGAAGCATTTCACACATTTTTATTTTAGCATCTCTATCCATCTTCTCCTACCTCCATCTAATCTCGCAATCTCTCTTTCGCCCCTTTTTTCATCTAGGATGACAAAAAATATAATTATTAAATTCTGCGCTGGATGTTATTGAGAGATTAACGAGATTGAGCATGAATTTATCAATCTCTGTGACAACACTGCGATAAATGTAATTATATTCGGTACTTATTAGCACGATGGTAATGCTGGCCCCTAATTTTCCACTGTAATTGCGGCTCTATTTTTACGAGGCGTTAACTGCTATTAATCACATTGATGATTCAGTAAATGTAGCGCAAAGATTTCCATTCAATTCCATTTCCTATCTCTCAGCAGATCTGTCTCTTATCAAAGAAATAAAAGATCATTGTTACATAAAAGAGGAGAGAGAGAAAGAGGGAGCTCTTTCCATGCAGAACCTGCTATAATGGATTTTTTTCATCCTTTTCCTCAAATCAAACTCAATGTCATAATTTTCAATTTGCCAGATTTCACTGCCACCATTTTTTCCTTTTTTATTTTATGAGCTGGCAAATTGTCAACTGTCAAAGTTAAAGTGGCATCCTAGTTAGAAATAGACTGTTTGTGTGTGTGTGTGTGTGTGTGTGCGTGCGTGCGTGTGTGTGTGTGTGTGTGTGTGTGAGCGTGTGTGGGTGTGCATGTGCGTGTGAGATGGAAGGGCTGTTACAATAATCAGTGTGAGTATTGTGATACCATGTATTGTGCACCGTGTTAATGCCAGTAACAGTATTCTACCCATTATACTAGTTGGCTAACGCACACACACACACACACACACACACACACACACACACACACACACACACACACACACACACACACACACACACACACACACACACACTGGTCTTCTACTCCTATATGAGAGGAATGGCTGCCTGTGCACATCTTTAATAAGCACCATCTGACTAGAATTAACAACAGAGTTGGTGTGATAGGCAGCATGAATCCAAATGCCCTTGTTATATCCAGCAGCACACTCCACCAGCTTTCCTCCAGCATGTCATCACTTTGTATCAGTTGCCCACTCACAGCTCGTCCTCACTCCAGATGGCGCATCACTTCCTGGTCCCAGGCCTGCTGTGCTGGGACCTTCTCTGATTGGCCAGCCCACCTGCTCCCTCACTGCCCGAGAGATGATTGACAAGTGCCTTTCCCAAACAGAGGCCCTGCTGCCGCTGACATTCTATTGTTGAGTGACACCCTCCACGGTGTTGGGCTCCCCGCAGATGATTCTGGGCATGACATCATTAGTTTCTCTCTATCAAACAGCTGTTCCTGATTCCTGGTGTTAATAAAATTGGGTGTCTGATTCTACAGAGAGTAAATAACATAAATTAGGCTTTGCATGTGGCGCACAGATAGCTGAATTGTTTGTTGAACTGGTAAATCAAGTCTCAGTTTCAATACATAACCTTATTCATTTGAAACAAATTACAAGGATGAAGCAACACATGTATCTGTATATCTATTTTACTTGTGCAACAGGTAACATGGGAAACCCTCTATAAGATGCTGTAGTCAAAAACTAGACTGAACGAGCACGAAAGATGATTTTAATATTTTTTCCACCTTCTGAGGATTAAGTTGTTTTTTCAACGCTTTCATGTAATTTAATTATTAACAAATTACCATTGTGTTAAGTCAACAGTCTCAGCAGGCCATTTATTGCAGAGCTATTCAAATGTGTTACATTGCATTATGTTGTACATGGGTTTCTATTTTCCTGGTCACTGTGTGTGTAGCTCAAAGCTTCTGTCAGGTTGTTCTTTCCCCCGTAGAGAAGGAATAAGGGAATGCCACCTGTGCTGACAGCATCGGCTGACGAGGCTGAGTGACGGGAAGAGGGCTAAGTAGTCAGACCATTGGAGGCAGTGGCAGCATAGACCTCATGCCTTGGCCAGATGGTAGGCTTCAGGTGTGTGTATGTGTGTGGGTGTATGGCTCAGGGATCTCTGGAAAGGAAGGGAAGCAGACATCACTGTCTGTGTATCTCAAAGGAGCAGTCTACACAGGTAGCTAATGGATACGCTGCCTCAGACACCCGGGGGCATCCTCGGGCAATGCACTGGCACGGCGCCAGCAGGAATCAAACTTGTCATCATTCAGGCCACAGGCGTAGGTAGGCATAAGGGGAGTGTTTAGTTTTTTATCTAGCTGTTTGTAGGAGGCAGGGATGCCATGGATACTGTCCCTTACTTAGAGGGAGAAAAATAGATAATAGATAAATAAATAAATCTGGGATTTTTTTTTCAGCCATCATCCACTTCAGGCAGACCCTAGACTAGCCCGGAAAACAAAGATTATTCCAATTTGCAGGAGCAGCCTCAAGCACTGGTGTCTGTTTTGCAAGCTAACCGAGGCCATTCCGTCTAATTATTAAATCCATTTTGAGAAGATGAGACTTTGTTTGATGTTGTTGTCACCTCATTGTGTTAACCACAAGGCATTTAAAATGTTATGCTGTTAGTGTATTTTTTCTTCTCTAAATCTGATTATAAAGTATGTTTCTTATTCTGTCGAGATTAGCCATCTGGCTGTGGGATGCAGGGAGGGAATCTCTCTGCTTGTTAGTGACTGGCTTTCACAGCTCTCCCTCTGCTGAGCAAAAAAGCTTGCTGTGTGACACCGCTGCCCACTCACACAGACAAAAATACCCCGCTAACTGGATGGCATATGTGAGACATTCACCACAGGGCACAGCTCTGCGTGTGTCTGTGTGTTTACAACAGAAAGACAGACCGTGGGTGAATGAAAAAGAGAGGAAAACAGACAGAAAAGTGTATTTTTTCCCTTTTCTGTAGACTTATACCTTGTCACTTGGGGCATGGGGGAGAGGCGGAATTAACTTACATGTTGCGGAAACTTGTCTGATGGCTTTCCTAGATAAACTGAACCCCGAGTAAAAGCCCAGGACATCTTTCCCTTAGAGGATTATGCGGGAAAGTGTGAATATTTGTCCAAACATTGTGGTGAAAGCTGTGAATAGCGAACACATGTGGGAAAGGTGGGCTGAAATATGTTGGACAAATTGGACTTTGTCAGCCGTGCCTGCTAAGCTCTTCAGATGGTCTAATTGAACCTGACGTGGCTTTACTTCTGTGGCTTCCTCTCTGGCTCGGCCTCTATTTGTCTTCTCACTCATGTTATAGTCGTTAGCCATGTTCGTCTCATTGTCCTGCTGTGCTGCTAAAACACACATCCACTTAATAAAGCCTTCATTGTGAGTGATACAGTAGCACCTCTATGATTGAAAATAATAATAAATAATAATAGTCTTTTTTACTGGAAAGTGTGAAGCTCTGCTGGAAAGTGTGAAATCACCACAAAAACTGGTAGAGTTAGCTAAGCCAATTCCATACCACAATGAAGAATTCATTTAGCTGTCATCATATTTTGAGTATTTTTACGCTTTGTTCCTGAGGCAGAGAATTTTCATTTGTCCTTGCCAATCAGAAATCAAAACACAGAGTTGCTTTTTTTCTCTGTACAAAAAGCTACATTTAAAGCCTGAGAATACACAAAAAAACTCATGGAGCTGCCACATCTTCTATGAAAGGAAAATGCATTATTTAAGGTCAAAAGATACCTTCAAGTAAATCATAATGTCAACAAACTGGTGAGCTTTTCTACAGGGGGCGCCACACTGTAAATCCAGACTTAAGATTCTGTACAGCACAGTAAAGTAAGGAAATGTGCACAGGAGGCAGCTGGTTTATTCACACACAACTCCCACCACCACCCCCACCACCCCTACACACACACACACACACACACACACACACACACACACACACACACACACACACACACACACACACACACACACACACACACACACACACACACACACACACACAAGCCATTAAGTGCCTGCTAAGAGTTAAAAACAAGTCACCTCTCTGACATTTATGCAGGACTGCTGCTTCTTTTCAGATGCACTGTGGGATATGACAATACCCGCGGCAGGAGAGGCATTGAAAGGACTTCTGGGGAGACAGGAAGCCTCCACTAGCATGGTGCACCTGGACTACCTAAACAACCAGCACAAAAAGTACCCACTTGATAGAGTGAATGTGGGAGGACAATGAGCACAATAAAATAAATGGAGTGGTGAAACAATGCCAAATGATGTCACCTGGCAGTCAACTGGACCCCTGCCACAGTACTGGCTTGGTTGGCCTGTGCTGCCTGTTACAAGTGTCTTACTCTGTCCCTTATTTATGCTTCCATTTCCCCCACTACGGAGTACCATTTTCCAATTCTAGATTTTCTCTTTATTTTTTATTTTTTCCCCTGGCTGAAAAGGCACAGTGAGTGAATAGGCTTTAATTCTTGCTGTTTGGATGGCTTACCGATGCAATTTTTCAAAACACACTTCACAGATACTACTGGTGCCATCAAAGACCCCCAGAGGAACATTAGCATAGAGGAGTGTTTATACGTTGCATTGATAGTCCATTTACTCTGGCAAACATCAAAGAGCAGAATATCGGATTTGTTGAATGGCATTTACTGTGGCATGAGATGTTTTGATGAAACAAGCTGAATCTCCAGGCCTCTTCTCCACTGAGAGAGAGCTGTAGAGAATTTATAATGGTTGAGGCTACAAAACAAAGTAAAATAGGAAGTTGATATTGACAACCTTGGCTGATAAGGATTCATTTTCACTCACCAGAAGAAAAATAAACTCCATATGGGAGAAAAATCTTAAAATATCCCTTTCTCAGCACTAAGCTAATGTCATATTATGGAGATGACTTCATCTAAAAAACATCATTCACAGCCAACATTAACTAACTTATGCCAATACCATACTAACATACTAATCCTCATGCAGCTGCTAATCACTGCAGCCACATTCTCAGCACTTAGCTGTTCTGCGTCCAGGTTGGCTGATTTGATGAGTATCAGATAGCCCGGACCTAAGCTTCCTGTGTTGCCTCTCCATTTGGTTCCCATTTAACCTGTCTCACAGCCAATAAAAGACCTAGTCAATTACAACAAACCGGGAATTTCATATGCAGGAAATAGGCCAATTACATTAAACCCGGAGAGCTCTTGCAGCCAGTGAGCGAAGGGTTAAAAGAAGAAAAAAAAGAAGATATATGTAAAGAGGCAGGGAGTCCAGCAGGAACGGCAGCAGTTTGGGGTTTCAATCTGCCAGTTAATCTTCAAACAGCAAGCTGGCAGTGTGCTGGTCACTGATAAAGGCACTGGTCTGTCATCACACAGCCTCACCTCCAGTCACTCAGCCCTCCTGTCAGGACGTCATCTGGAATCTGGGAAACAGCTAAGGGCAAGGAGAGAGAGGCCACAGAGAAACGGCGGGTGGAGGGGAAGATCTGTGTTTGTGCCTTTGCATGCATGTGTCTGCTCAGCTCTGTGTGTGCGCGGTTGGGTTTATGTCAACGCAAGCCCGCCTGTCTGTATATAAACGTGCTGTTTTTGCTCCCACATGTCTGTGGCGTGACCCCTGTCCAAGACCCCGCTCCCTCCCCCTTATCCCTTTGCCGGCATGCACACACTCACACACACACAGCTCCGGTCTGAGTTGTAAAATCAAACGCTGATTGTGTGATCATGGGTAATTGTGTGAGGAGAGCCCATAAAGTCTAAAAAGAGGGTGTATTAGTGTTTTGTGGCTGTGTTTTATGGGAAAGTGCGCTTTTACGTCTGGGGATGGCTGTGCTGAAAGGTGAGAAGGGGAGGTATCAAAGAGCTGACTTTGTTGTTTAAAGGCAGTCCCCCTGAGGTAGACTGCTGCTGAAAGACAATGTTTACTGCCTGCTGATTGACACTGTAAAGGCACCCAGACGGCACTGAAGAACTAATTGGATGTGGCAGAAAGAGTCACCCGTCTTGATGTCTGTAGAACTTCATTATTAATTTTGACACAAGATGATTTAAGGTTCACACATCTGATTTAGAGATCTTAATTCATCTGGCAAACATTATTCAAAACATGAATTGCTGCAATAATTCTGCTGACTGACACCTCTAAAGATGCCTAATTTCTCCTCAGTACTTGCTGTTAAATGGAAAAAATGCTTTATTTCTATCAATTGTATTCCTATATTGATCATAATATGTCAGGAATCAATATCACCGTTCTTGGTATTCTACAGCATTTAATGTATTACTGTAAATAAGAGCTATAGTACCACAGACCGTATGACAGAGGTGAAAAACACTGAAGCTGAACACATTGCTGATTTATAGCTTGTGTGTGAGTAATAATACAAAATTACTGCCTCTTCTAATTATTACACGTAATAATTATGTTTTTGTATCTTTCCCACTATAATTGTCTTTTCATAAACACCTGAGTGGGTGCTTTTATGTATGTAGCTCGCTGCTTATACAAATACTCTATTTGCATTCAGTCAAGATTAGTTGCTTATCCTTGCTCTGGGACCTCCAGCGTAAACATTAATTGTGTGATACTGTTAAGACCGATCAGGTATGGGCTCTTCAAAACATGGTGCAGAATGCACAAATGATTTATTTACTCAAACCAAGGTTGCTCAGTGTGTATTCTGTGTGCAATCTCTTGCTGTATATGTACAAATAGACCATTGGCAGGGGGTGGGATAAAGGCTGATTTACTGTATAAAATCATGACGTGATGCCATGCTGCCACAGGAAGAATGACCTAGGACTTTGAATATTGAGTGTGTACGCACGTATACGTCCGAGTGTGTCCATTTATATGCATGTTCGGCTGTAGCTTAACAAGGTTATAAATTGAAACAAATATGATTTATTTTTTTTAAGAGAAAAAAGTCTTTTGATTCGGGATCCAATGATTCCGATTTTGGTTCTTACACAGGAACCTGTAATATATTTAGTTTTAGTTGTGCGTATGTTTGGATGCCATTTTCCCTTATAAATTCTCAGTAATATAATTCTATTTGCCTGTGTGTGTCTTCTCTGCATTTCCTAAATCACAGACTGTGATCTGAAATAAGCTCCAAGATTACCCAGAAACCTTGAGTCTAGACCCATGTCAAATCATTGGCATAACTAGACCCAAACAAATCTCTTGTCATTTGGCTGTGCTGCTCTGCCTGTAGCACAGACCCGCAGTTCACTTTCTAATTAGTTCACTTTATGGCCCTGCATTCAGACAATGTCCTGTGATGTCCTTTTTTTCCCCATCCTCTGTAAGCCTCTAGATAATTTCCAGGCTGTGCATCCAATAATATTTGGTCGAGCATACATACAGGCTGGCATAGTGAGGTGAGTCAGTCAGTCAATCTTTCATTAGGCTTGAGGTGAACAGGGTCACACGCCACTCCTTCACAGCCCAAGACAAGCAGCACATCTGCTATGGGGTTGATGCTTGGAATGATAATGCCGCCTTCTCCTCCTATTTCAGTCTTTCTTACCTTCCGTCTCTCTCTCTCCCCCCTGCTTTCTATCTGTCTGTCTCTTCCTCCGTCTATCTATCTCCTCCTGTCATCAGGAGGCTAGCGTGGAATAGGGCAGCAGCATTGTGTGGAAGGTGATTATGTGTGATCTGCTGACTCAGACTTGACCTTTTCTATGTTATCCCTCAGATTGAAACCAACACTCGTAGACTCGGCTCCTCCCACACTTCTGCTCTGTTCGTGTTACTTTTTTGTTGTTTGCTTTAATGTTTTATACATATACTGCAGAGAAGGGACTTTTGACCACATGCCTGCAGTAATTGCCCTGTTCCAGTTTGTGGTTTTCTCTGTGTGTATCTATGTGCACAATTTTACAGGTGTGTGAGACGATAAATGATAATAATGGTGGGCCAATTGGTTTGAACATAAAGGGACATCAAGAAAAATGTCCAGCTTTAACTCAGGCTATAACTTATGTTAATCATTTAATCATATACTCTTTAAATATTCAGCAACACCAGCAACTGATTTTTTAAGATCAGACCTCCTTGTTTTATGGATTTACTTTTTGTGTGAAATCAGCAAACCAACATTTACAAGACAATAGTGAAGACAGAGTCATTTTGAACTGGAGTTGTTAGCATAATTCTGTTTGTTCAATTTTATCTGTAAAGTCCATTGTTCTGTGTGCTGCTCCACCATCCAAACCAAATGAGACCAACTTGTGTGCAATTTACTCTGTTGTCACGTAGAGATGGCCAACATACCTCTCTCTCTCTCTCTCTCTCTCTCTCTCTCTCTCTCTCTCTCTCTCTCTCTCTCTCTGTGAGCTATGCTGTCGCAGCAGTTGCTGTCAGTTTGAGTGGTGCCTGCCCCCAAATATAATAGGGTTTTCTTGACTACCTCCCCAGGGATTGACTGGCTGTGAAGAATTCACCATGGCTCATTTGGAGCAGTGCAGGGACAGGCTTCATAAAACTAGCTCCTCCATGTCTCCAGGCATTTCTGTGGCATTCCAAAGAAGGTGTTAGTTTCACCAACAATGCTTTCAAGGAAAGACAGCATTAAGGTTTATCATGTTGTCCAATGTCTCAGGCTCTGTCTGCATCGCATGTCACAAGTCTCGAGAATAAGACTGGCATGTTGATGGAGGTGCGGTTTCAAAGACTGTATGCCATGTAAATGAGGTGTCTATTAAAAGCACTGTAGATCTCAAGCATTGATAAATCACTGTCATTGTTATACTGCTTTTCATAATTGCCACGGAAACATTGATTCATTGCAGGGGTCATGATCAATTAAATGATAGGCTGACATTTTTTTCAAAGTAAATTTTAAACCAATACTCAAATGCCCATATATACTGAAAGAGTAATTGGTTGCTGTAATAAGTTTTCCTGTCCATAGGTCATTAAGACTGTGTAAGTGATGAGGGACAAAATCCACAGTCCTCATTCTGTGTAAAAGTGCAGTCTTAAAAGGATACTTTGCTGATTTTAATCCACCTCTGTGTCATCTTTGTGTGTGCAGTGTATTTAGATTAACGGTGTATGGCTTCCCTCCGTGGTGGCATTGCACCGAGCTCAGAGCAGTAGAGGTCTGCCGCGATCTGGCAGATCTCAGCGGACCTCCGTGGCACTTTTCGTGTCATCCGGTTGATCTCTGCAGACCTCCGCTGCTCTGCTCAGCTGGGAGTTCTGTGCGCTGCGGCCATGAAAGGAAGGCACACACAGTTCATCTGTACACACTGCCCACACTGCCATGACACAGAGCTGGTTTAAATCAGCAAAATATCTCTTTAAGTTCAGCTGAAGTTAATATGAGGCTCTAGCAGTCTGACAAATGAGTGTGTCTTTTTAAAGTTACGGCCTTTTTAGCACCAAAAATCCACATCATGTTATCTTGATAGTGCTTCCTTGTTGAGCTGCTGAAGAGGAAATTTGGTATTTATACTAACTGTATGTAAGAGCGCTGAAGCTTAATAGTAGCTTCAGCTGAACTCAAACATATACTTTTAAACAGAATGAGTACTGAGGATTTTGTCCCCCATCACATACATTAAAAGTTGCCTTAAGGACAATTTTCTTTTGTGGCCAGTATGTACAGGAGGAACAACTAGAGCGACCAAAATCTGTGTATGTGACTATTTTTTTTAAGACAGACTTGAAAAAATTTGAACCTACCCTTTAAGTGTTTTTTTTCTTCAAATGAATGCTATGATAAACTGTTAAATAACTTAATATATATTATTGCATGGACTCGCACCACCTTATTTATCTGAGCTTACTACAACATATACACAGGCAAGCACGCTCCGCTCCCTTGATGCTGGTCTCCAGGTCATTCCCATAGTAAACAAAAAATAAGTTGGTTATAGAGCATTCTCCTACCGTGCCCCTTATCTTTGGAATGGCTTCCCACTACATGTTAAAGAAGCTCACTCAGGTGACATTTTTAAATCTAAATTGAAAACCCACCTCTACTTGTTATACTACAGCCAACCATTATCTTATGTTGCTGGTTTTGTATTGTTTATTATCACTGCTTTAATGCTGTTCAATTGTTTTGTTGCTGTCTGTTATTTATGTGTTCCTTTAATTGTAAAGTGCACAGAGACTATGTTTAATTGTGATTTTACTCTTGAAATAATATTTGATTGATTGATTCATATACAGTGAATACAGTGTATTTGTATTGGATTCATCAGCCTTCCACATACCTAGTGTCTCACCTGGTGCAATATTAATCAACGGCCCACTTTCACAAATTCAAACCCACATGTTCAGGCACACAATATGAACCACATACACACTCATTCACACACACTCCTTAACCACAGGCCAGTATCTGTGGTATGAGGGGTTCTTGTTGCTAGACAGCTGCATGACTTGGCCTCTTCACAGCGGTCGACTGAGCTCCGAGGAGCTTGACAAAGAGGCTTAAAAGTCCTCCCTAAGTCTCCAGCCCCTAGATCGTCTGCATACCCCAAGCCCAGCTCTGGAAAAGGCCTGAATGCAAGTTTAGCAGCTATGGTTACACCCCGGCAGACCCCTGCCGCCGCTCTTGCTTGCATTACCATTTTTTCCCTAGGTTGCTTCAGTCTTATAGCCCAGCAACAGGTTCCTCTGGTGCTCTTCTCTTATTTCATAACATGATGAAAGAACTGACAGATGTACTGCTGCTACTGAGGGACTCTCGCTTTTTTCCTGTGTGTATGTGTGGGTGTGTATGAGCATGTACTCTCATGCATCTGTATTTCTTTCTGAGTCTCTACCGGGCCGCATGCAGACAGTGGCGCAGTCATGTTCTTTGACAGAGATGTGGATCTGCATTCTCTTTTTTTGTTTGTTTTGTTTTCCTTTGCTGGAGTTTTCTTTGGTGTCAGGGAAGAGCACCTTGCTGCGAGGTGAGTTTCTTGGCTGGGTATCTGCTGTACTGCGAGTGCCTGCCCTGTATCACAGCTTCTGTGAGGAGACTGGAGGGTCTATTATGGATATGTACAATAAATCATCACCCATATCCACCCTGGCTGAGGGCACAGACACAGGAGGGTAGATGAGGGTGAAGGGACTGGTGTGCGTGCAGACATGTAGACCCACACCATAAACACACCACATATAAAAGCGGGAGGACAAATGCAGAGGCAATGAGAAACTACTGCAGGCATTTCAGTTAATGAGGGAGGTATGTGTATATGTGCATATGCGGTGTGTGTACATGTGTTCTATAGTGGACCAGTGTGTACCTGTGAGTGTGTGTGTGTGGGAGGCGGTATTCAATGTCGGCAGCTGGAAGTACTCAAGCTGCTGCTGCTGTGGAGGGAGCGAGAGAGAGATAGAGAGAGAGAGATAGAGAGAGAGAGAGAGAGAGAGAGAGAGAGAGAGAGAGAGAGAATGAAAGAGAAGAGACGCCTGCACAAGAAAGAGAGGCTAAGAGAGGTACCAGCACAGGCTCCCTCTTTACAGGGGCTGAGCTCTTGCAGTGTGAAAGCCCCTATAGAAAGAAAGCAGGGTCATCTCAACAGCGCAGCGGCCTCACACACAAACACACACACACACACACACACACACACACGCTGGAGCAGAACAACACCAGGGCCAGTGTGAGTGCAGTGAGTGCACAGCAGTCCTCCTCAGGAAGCGGGCCTTGTTTAGACTTACAACTATGTGCAAAGAATAATAAGGACCAGGACAATGTTGGTACTGACATGCAACACTCCCCCGTTAGCCTTTTATGTCTGCAGAATCTCCCTCTTCACTCGGACAGATACTCTTTGTGCGATATTGTTGATAAAAGAGGATTAGACATACCTGTGTTATGGTCAGTGCCGAGGCTCCCACCCGTCAGATGAAAGATCTTGTGGTTTTTGAAACTCACTGCAGGTATTTTGCCATGCTCCTTCTGGAAGTTATTCAAGTCCACATCATTTCTTCCTCCCTCTTTTAAAAACTTGCTTTCTTCCTTTTTTTTCCCTTTTTCTTTTTTTCTGGAGAAAGGTAATGAAGGGGAACAGAGTTTCTCGGCTTAGGAGTGCCAAGGCTGTGATTTTCACTGTGAAGTGTTAAAAGTTACAGTGCACAGCTGAACTTGTATATTCATGCATTTGGCAGAGTTACAGCTCCCCAGCTAAGCCACATGTTTCAAAGTTTCAAACTTAACAGCAAAATGAACAGGTGTCTCAGACAAGGTTTCTGTTCTTGGAAATATCTGTTTGTGTATGTACTTTTGTGTGCGTGGGTATGTCCTGATCTCCTCTTCTTTCTGTCACATTAAAACAGGTCAGTCAGGGCCCACTTTTTTCTTTCTTTTTTACACAGATCTTTACTGTAATGGACACCTCCAGTTTTGTGGGGGAGAAATACAGTCCTGTACTTTTTGCTTCTCCTTGACAGAAACATCAGTGAATCAACCTAGCGATTTCAGTGGGTCATTCCGGAAGATTCTGTTACCTTTCAACAAGCAGAGCGGGCCCCCAGGCTGAGGCCAGGGAGAGGCCGGGTAAATGTAGGGCGACAGAGAGAAAAGAGAGCTGAAAGAAACACAGAAACCAAAGAAGAGATGGATAGTTTGATCAAGTTTGAAAAAAGGAAAAAAACAAAGCCGGAGCGTGACTCAAAAAGCTATAAGAAGAGAGAATAAGAATGTGGCGGGGCGTAAGGAAAGATCTTGACTGTGTGAGGGTGTGAGAGTACTCAACTCAGTGGAAATCCTCGAGTTCATACCGTGTTCCAATCAAAGTCCATTGACCTGGCAGGCCTGTGACAAATTATCCCAGCAGCTCTACATATGACTCAATCAGCATGGCGGATAGCTTTCTGATGAGCAATAGGTCTCCTCGTATATCAGCCAAATCACCCCCTGATGACTGCATCAACACGCAGCCTACACTTCTCTAAGTGGAAGGTGAAGGGGAGATCTTGAAATCAACTCTTACAAACGTTACCTGTTGTCTAAAGAGTACCTTCAGACCCGTGATGCACTTCATTCTTTTGTCACGTCTCCACAATAGGTAGAGACTAACGTGTACAATGTTCAAGTCATGAACTTGACAATGTGACATCTTTCAAGAGGAATAATGAACCCTCGAAGTGATTACCAGGGACAGTCAGTGCTCGTGTTTCATCTGAACGAGAACATGTATACATTACAGAAGAACGTTAAGATGTAGAAAGAATAATCACATGCAAAAAAAAGAATAATAGAAAAACAATTCACATCCTCCTCTATAAGAACAGTGACCACATACTGGCTGGTAAGACACAGTGGCTGTGAGGTTTAGTTTGAACCTCTGTTAGCTGTCCATTACATAGTGTCTAGATTGAATGGATATTGGATGCCCCCACATCAAGCAGAGTCCCATCTGCAGCTGCAGGGTAGGTACACACCAATCACACACAAGAGACAAGGCAGAGGACACCTGATATGCTGCTGAAGCCAAGTGGGTGGATTTACTCTCTAGAAGCCAACAGACCTACTGTAGCAGAGCTGTGAGCCATGAGCAGTGAACATCTAAAGGCACACCTCTCCTCTTGTAATTGAAAGTGCACTGACTAGCAGAGCAGCAAGAATGCATACAGTGTATATATATATATATATATATATATATATATATATATATATATATAGCTTGCTTGCTTGCTTGCTTGAGAGATTCTCCCAGGAGGGTGGCTATGGGGCGTTTCATTTTAAGTTGCTATCTGTCACATGGGCAAACTAATCAGAGAGACAGATGAAAGGTGGGGGCCAGAGGAGGGGTCACCTACTCAGTGAAGGCTTCCTCTGATGGCTGGGTGACCCCTCACCCCTGCTAGAAGATCCTGGGGAAGGGATAAGCCACGTGTGATGACTCAACCCTAACTGCACATTGGGTCTGCATGTTTGAAACTGTATTTATACAAATCATCTTTTTGTTTGCTTCAAATATTGTTGAATTTGTGCCCTTAAAAGCAATTACATGTTTGACATATTGAACCTTTAGCGCAGGGGAAGATCAAACCATTTGGTTTAGTGTAAAAAATCTGTAGCTAGACATTTCTGTTTCCCTATAGGCTTGTTTGGTATGATGACTTTTCCATCTGCCTTCAAAGCTGGGATCTAGTCATCCATTTATTATATTTATAATTGGACATGTTGCATAAACCAGATTCCTGTGCTCAATGGAGCCTTTCATTGCACACTAATCAGACCAGACGCCACCAGACAACAGCTATATTTACTTGTATCATGTTAGAACAAGCCTCACTTGAAACAAACTATTCTTACATTTCAGACTAGATGTCTGTGTACGGCAGCAAACAACAACAGCCTGGGTCAGGAAGTTCAACACCATGATCAGTTTACAGACACAGTCTCCACATTGCTGGTCAAATGTACCACCTTGTTTATACAGCTACAGCTCTGAGGCAGAGGAGTTGTAAAAAGTTAAAAGACCCCCCCCCCCACCCCCACTGAACCAAAAAGTGGATTTTCACTGCCTTTCTTCTCTGCGTGGAAGCAGTATGAACTTAATGCTCAGTGGAGAGGACATTAGACTGTTTATGGTTTATTAATTGTTTCTGAGGGAGTGGCAGTCCAAGCGTGACCTGCTGTTAACTACCATATAAAACATCCACATGTTCACAACATCTGGGGGCTTCTAAGTAAACAATACAGTGAAATATACTTTCAACATATAACAGTGTTTTGGCTCAAGCAGAAGGCACGTCTGCCTCTGCAGCTGCTTGGCCTTTTTAACTCCCTTAGTCGTGTCGGCACATGTCCACTGTCGAGGAGCAGTGCCAAAAAACGACCACTGTGTTCAATTATATTTCAGTAATTGTGTATGATACACATTAATCAAATCTAATAATCAGTTTTCAACGGCATATGGTTAGCAGGGCTGCGCTGTCAAGTGGAGAATATCTGCGAAATACCTCGGTGTGTGAGTGTTCTGAACCTAAAAAATACATTAAGTTAAAATGTCATAATCAAGTTCATAATTACCATAAATATGATTTCAATGCCAGCTGAGGCTTGCAGATGACAACCAGCATAGTAAATAGTTGGTTGAGATGTGTGTGTGGCATAAAACACAGAGGAGGAATTAAAATCTGATGTCATTAAAGTCTGGCAGAGTATCACATTATTTACATGATGTAACCTTCCTCTGCCAGGACGTGTCACTCAGGACTCCATCTGCTGTGAGTGCAGTGCACAGCATTGCTCTGTGTGTGTGTGTGTGTGTTGTTAAACTATATTCGTGGGGTCCAAAAAACGGGAATACAGTATACTTCTGGGGTCCGGACAGCTTTGTGGGGCCAAAATGCTGGACCCCACAACTTTAAAAACCTGTTTGAGGGTTAAGACTTGGTTGTATGATTAGGGTTAGCATTAGGTTATGGTTAGGGTGAGGGTGAGGGGTAAGGTTAGGCATTTAGTTGTGATGGTTAAGGTTAGGGTAAGGGGCTAGGGAGTGGATTATGTCAATGACGGCTCCCCACAAAGATAGTGAGACGCACTATGTGTGTGTGTGTGTGTGTGTGTGTGTGTGTGTGTGTGTGTGTGTGTGTGTGTGTGTGTGTGTGTGTGTGTGAGAGAGAGAGAGAGAGAGAGAGAGAGAGAGAGAGAGAGAGAGAGAGAGAGAGAGAGTGGACGCCAAGGTACCACAGCAGGCCTCTAATTCGTGACCTAAGTGATGGCCTAAAGCTGTCAGCTCTTTCCTGTGCGAAGAAAAGGACAGCTAAAGAACTGATTATCTGTTCCAGTCACCAACAAACACTACTGACAATACTACTGACACTAGTGACTCGCTGCCAAGAGAAATTGGCCCAAGTGTGACAGAAGTAACGTGTGTGTGTGTGTAGTGCACTTGCGTGAGATATGAGAGGGCTGCGATGCTGTACATCCTATTCTTTTCACGTTGTCTCACTCTCTCACTTTTGTTTGGATCTACAGTAAAGCAAAGCGAGGTTTGTTAACAATAGATTTTGATGTGGTAAATGTATTAAAGCAGTTCGTACAGGTTGTATGAATTTAACCCCCCTTTACATTTCCATTAAACTGATTTATAAATCAAAGGATGGAGCCCGTTGTTTTGCAAACGGGAACAATTTGAGTCCAGAGGCATTTGTGAATTGATTGAGACTTCATCTGTCGGAGCTTTGATGTTTTCCTCATTCTTTTTTCTTTCGTATTATTCTTTCATCCCGCTCATTTTTTTTAGATTCTCAGCATTAAGTGAGTCCATGAATGGGCTTCTTTATTGAGAACACCTGTGCAGCAGTTAAAATAAGCAGACCTATCTAATACTTATACCATCCTGTGTCTATCTTTGAGCTCCAATATAATCAAACAGGAAGGCACACGTTTCCAGTCTTTGACCCATATGGACTGGACCATCAATAGCCATGCACACTGCTTCCCCCCCATCTTCTCACTGTCTCCTACTTACTCATTCTGTCTTTCTCTCTCATTCTCTTTGTGAGGTATGTACTGTAAGTGTGTGTGCTCTCTTTCAAAAAAAAAAAAAAATAAGGTAACAAAGTTTGCTAAAGCTTTGAGCTTTCCCTTGATCTGAATACAAAGCTCCAAGGTTCATGTTGGTTCACGTTTGGTTTCCACTGCAGCTCAAAGAGCTAATTGTGTTCAGCAACATCACAGTGTGACACGACGACTGACTAATGCATTAGCAATCGTGTTTGATAGAGACACAAACGCACGCGCAGAATGCCCGGCGCTGCTCACCTCACCCCCTCGTGATGTAGCTATGGGAGCCTTGTCGTGATGGCTGCTCACTTGTTATGATGGTGGTCGGTGTCACGGCTGGTTCACATGTTGTTTTGATCCCTGCTGTCAGAGCCCAGTGAGCTCACGCAGACACAGCTGGCTTGGGTGGAGCCGCTAGGGGTACATGAGGAGTTGAAGGACATGGATCCTTGCCAACGCATTTCATACATAGCGCATATCTTATAAGTGCAGCTGAGAATTAGAGATGGGGGACCCTCGCCCCTCACTGCCCACCCTACCATCTGCCCGCCTGGGGCTGGGGGCTCTGTGGCTTAGCTTCCATATTACCAGGCATGACAGCCCTGCCCTCAATCAACCCCTTACCTTCTACTTCTAGTTCTACCTTTTCTTTTCTCTTCCCCCTCGCAATTTTGATGACAGGAGTATGTTAGTGTGAAACTTGCCTCTACTTAATGTCAGTGTAAATGAGAGATTACTGGCCTTTAACATCAGTAAAGACGGGGGACATTATTTTCCTCTCGCCGTCTAATTTGGTTCTTGCTCGGAGGGGACTGCAAGGCCAGCAAAGGTTACGCCTCTGCAACGGTGTGCGCATGTGTGTGTGTAGATGTTGCCGAATGCAAGTCAGTGTGTGGCTGAGTGTCTCAGTGGAGGTTATAGGTCTCCGAGTGGATATAATTAGAAACTTCCGTGCAGCTTTTAGAAAAATAGTCAGCTTCCCCTTGCTTGTTTTCCTTACACCATTTATCTCTCTTCTCTGGTGACACGATCCGGGAGTTAACCGCTATGTCCATCTTTGCGTCTCAACTTGCCCCCGGTTTTCTCTGCTGGTGTAAATCTCACATCCTGTTCCCCATCAGCCAAATAAAAGAGCAGGACTGGATAAAACACATGGAGGGGAATCCCTAGAATCAGCGTACATGAAGCTTCACAGAGCTGGTTAGAGGAGAAAAATGTTTGGATGACTGATACAGGACACATGAAATAGATGACTGTCCAGTGGTTTTCTAGTAGTCTATTTATTATTTAAACTTATATATTTCATCAAAGAAAGTCAAACAGTATAAAACAAATCGTGGGACATAATTTGGCCACACTTTTTGCTTAAATTAGACATTATCTCAGGTCATGTGTCTGAAGTTGAGTAGTAGTTAGAGAGAACAGTGTAGTCTGTATATCATCACTCCAATCTCCAAGATGTGAAGACACCGTACATCAGGTCACTCCTGCCAACATAAAAGCACCTTTACATTTAGAAATGACAGTTATTAGTAGAAAGCTGTTGGCAGATAACTAAAAGAGATTTCTCTGGTGCCTTTCATCCTCCTACTGTCTGCTTTAACTAATGGGAGGTTACTAAGGATAGGCTGAGTGACTCATACACCTTCTCCTGGCTGCCACTGGCCTGCTTCTTCTCCTATAGCTGTCATAGAGGGCTTAAGGGGCCAGTGTACTTAGTCAGTGCTGCTTGTCGGATGGTCGACAAGCTTCGGAAACCCCCTCTCCCCAGAGCTTTCGGACGTCGAATTAGGAGGGTCTGTGTCCGACCATTTCCTTTTTCCAAATCTGACATTCAAACCCACTTCACACCGTCATTGGTCCAGCTGGAGGTGGGAAAGGAGCCAGGGATTGAACTTCTCTCTATCTAGCTCTCTTTTTTTCATCCTAGCACAACTATTTCTGTCACTTTTAATGTTAACAATCAAGTGCAAGATTGAATTCCAGGAGAGAAAATATTATTCCCGTATCTAAATATCAAACACCCCCTTCTCTGTGACAGCTGGTTCTTCACCCCACCTGCGGGTGTGGCCATTTGGATCACATATAAACACAACGCAATCAAACAAGCAAAGTGCATCTTTTCTAGTATAACCCGGACCTGAGCACACACACACACTTTCACACATGCATGCGAAAATGCATGTATAGCTTCACATTGGTTCATATTGCTTGAGCCACCAGTATCGGGCTGCAGTAGATAAAGAGCAACAGTTAGCTCGTGACTCCGGCTGGTGTTAAAGATCCCCACTGATCCATACACACAGGAGAAGGGATGTTTTCACTCCTTTCCCTAGCTTCGTATTGCACTTTAATACAGCTAATTAAACATTTTAATCAAGGATAGCACTGTATAGATCTCAATCCGTGCTAAGGGGGTTTAGTGTTAACTATACCACTCTGATTATTCCTGCTCCACTAGAGCTGTCACTCACCCTCCGAATGATCCCCATCCTATCAACTCTTACTCCTGCCACTGTTGAGAGAGAGGACCAGTAAAAACAATGAATTTAAGTCATCCCTGACTTATAATTAATCTCTTGTCATCTTCTATTGACTCCTCCACTCTTTGATTAAACAATTACCTAAGTGCCATAAGCCTCCGTGATTGAGTCATAATCCTGAATAAGCTGAAACCAACTATGGTCACCTCCTTGGCTACGATTAGCTCATCGTTTGCTTGGCTGCCAGAGCCAATCTGTTATGCTCTAGATCTGGGACATCAGTTTTGGGTTGTGATGTTAATGAAGCCTGGTAACAGGCTCTCATTTGGCTTCTGGTACAGTTAAACTCACAGAGTGTGTGCAGGTATTAGACACAAATGCGCACATATGCCCATGTATGCAAATGCATTCACATGCATGTCTACACATTTTGACAAGTGCAGTTTCTTACATTATACTATTGCTCAAACCCACCCACAACAAACCACACACTCTTCCCTTCACACATGCACTCACAAACACATGCATGTCTACCCACCTGCCCACCCAGCACTCCCACACCTCACACATAAACAGCCTGGCATCTGTCACAGGGGGGTCACACATACACGTACACACACATGTGCATATGCGCAAACACACCCAGACACACACCGTCCTGTTGTCTGCAGTGAGCGTACCCTTTTGACCCTTTGACAGGTACACAGAGGATCTCAAAGTGAGAAGAGAAGCCTCAGAGCAGATCTACAAGTCAGAGACGTGCCCTCTCCATAGGTAGCTGTCGAACTCCTCAGGGCTCCAGGGGACGGCAGTTCCTCTCTCAGGAAGGTATAACTCTCCTCTCAGGAAGTGAGGTGTGTCTGGAGTGCTATCTACATCTGTCTGGGTGAGGAGCAGGAGGACAAGAGGTCAGACAAGAATGGGACCACTTATATCATGTTTTATGTATGACGTGTGGCATGTTTGAATATTTACATGTGTCTGAAGGTGATGCAAATATTGAGGAAAAAAGAGGGAGGAAGTTAGGAGAACTGTGCTTTCTTTGTCAACAAAGACTTTTTGTAAACAGTTGAGCATGATGCAATTCCAGTGTTGAAGCGGTAACACCCACAGTGCATATCATCTATTGATCAGAGCTCCACCTGCATATATTAAGGTTTTCAAAATCAGTGATCAAGTCCCTACACGCGACTCAAATATGTTCTGTTTTCTTACTCCGTCAAACTTGATAAACAGATTTTCAGAAATATTTTTACATTTTGTTGCTTAGCATTTTTCCATGTTATCATATCCTTCAACAACAGCTGTGACCTTCAAATGTGAAAACTGACTTCAACACTTTCCTTCTTTCCTATTCTTGATGGTTTCCTAAATTCCCTCTGGTCCTAGGTATGTTGAACGACCCCTGAAATAACACGTTTGAAGAATATGAATGATCAGCCCTCACAAAGTCGAGTTGAAAGCTTTGGGGGTGATCCTTGTGAACTCTTAGAACACTCCCAGGCATATCATTAAAAGGTAGTTTCTAATTTCTGTGAGAGTAAATTAGCGCCTCGGCTTCATTGTTAAATCATGGCTGGTGGCACGTAGCCTGGGGAGATGGATTGAATGGATCAGAGAGGGTTGGACAGTCACTGGATAATTTTGACAATGGGGTTCGGGGGTATCATCCATCACTCAGGAGCTTACATGAAAGTTTTGACAGGTTGAGGTCATGGCAATGTGGCAGGAGCCAACAGAGATGGATGCTTTTAATTTGGGAAATGAAGAGTTAACCATCTTGGGAGAGCAAGAGGAGCGTTAAATGGGAGAGCCATCCGCCATTAAAAGAAAGTCTTATTTAATTCCTCCAACCCTAATGAAAGACATCGGAACACAATCCTTGATTGACAATGAGGCCTGGCTGTAATTCCCTGCAGACAGTTCACTTAAGTTCCCTCCCTTGTTAATCTCAAATATAATGAATTGCAAAACTAAGGTTAAATGTGGCAGCGTGAATTCATTATCACTAATACATTAGACCATAAGATGATTTACATTGCGGTCTCTCTCTTATATTCATTAACGGTGAATAGCTTTGATTTAGCCAAGATTATACTGGCATGTTCGTCCTCACCATCAATCTCACTAGCTTGGTCATTGTCCTCCTTTAAATCTGACCTCTTCACTCGAGAATGGAGCAAAGAATAAAAATATGTAGGAGCAGACAACCTGGTGAAAAAAATATTATTCTGCTTTTTAATGCAAGTACAAGACCCCTCTTTATCGCTTCCTTGGAAATTCTATTCATCCGGAGCTGTCATTCAACTTCATCCTTGACCCTGGTCTTATTGTTGAAGGCTTAATGGCAGTGCTTTCGCCAAGATAACAGTTAATGCTCCACTGTCTACCAGCAAAGGCTTGGAAGACTATCTCGCACTAAAACACCAGGGACCCTATCTGCATACAGAGCTGATATAGCTATATGGACATTCAAAATGCATGTACATGTTCCCCTATCATTCATTAACCAAAAGAAAGGTATCTGAAATGCATGTTTCTTTTCTAGGTATATTTCTAATACATCAGCCACAGTGTATATTGAACATGGTATAACAGTGTGGGCACTCTGTGGCTTGGGCAACACTCCCTGTCTATTCATATTAATGCTCGGAGGAATGTCATGCATAAATCAGCCTATTAAGGTTATACACCCGCTAGCAACATGGCGTATATGCCCAATTTGCCTCACTGAAGATTGCATGTTTGCATTGACTTCCTGTATCACTATTTAAATCCTTTTGGTATATGTGCATGCTGTCTTATTGGTGCGAGTGTGTATGTGTGCATGCTACCATGTGCTCAAACTCACATGACTGCCATGCATGAATGTGACAAATTGTAACAGTGCACTAACTAGAGGCTGCAGCAGCTACGATGAGTGACAGGAAGGTTATGGACGCCTAATGACAGGGTTTTAAAGCTATAGCTACTGCTAATTGGGGTGATGTATCCATCCCGTGTCCCCCCAAGACATGTCTCGCTACCAGGGATTAGCCATGATTAAGGTACTGGTCTTCCTAGTGCTTTAAGACCTTTCACAGTATTTATCCGCAATGGTCAGATTACTCCAGTGATGGACAGATAGAGATCGCAGGGGTCGTGATATATCTAGACAGTTAGTTTGAAGGGCATTAGAGCCACCTTAGTGTGGCTTTGGAAGTTACATCTACCACCAGACATGATATGAGATGGTGCACTATAGGCTGCAGACAGAGAGCCAATGTAATATTTATGCAATCAGCTTGTTATATAAAAGTAATTCAAAAGTAATGCCTCAGGATATTTTTCACATTTCTTGTTAAAAGAAAAAGGGAGGCAGTTGTTACACAAAACACATTTACAGCGTGTAAAAATCATTATGTTCTGTTGGCAAACAATTTAGTCTACCATCACACTAAGTACGCTATAGTGGTTCTCCCCAATTAACAAGACACTAATTATTTGTTGCTTCCTCTACAGGTTTATCTGGAACACAATTATGAGCTGCCCTTTTCTTCTTCAAATACTTTTATGATAGAACTGTAATATTTCTTTTATACTCTTTATGACAATGGTTCGACTGATTTTAGGAGGATTAAGAAGCAAGTTTCCACCTAAAAGTCCGCAACCAGAATTCACAGCACTGATTCACTATAAAGAAACATACAATGAACTATATAAAGGAATAAAAATGATGCATGCATGAATATTGAATTGTTATGAATACTTTACACCAGGAAAACTGCGGGCCCCATCTTTTGCCTCTTAGGTCATTACAGCATTAAACACTGCAATGGTCACAGTGAACACATTTACAAGGAAAACACATTCCCTTTTGAATTATTTCGGTTAGTCAGGGTTTGAAACGATCAAAACTGCTGAGCCTTATTCTCTTTTCCTTGTTAGCCCGTTTCAGAGGAACCTCTCATGTGTTTTCATTTGTGAAGACGGCTGTGAATTTAAAGGGAGCAGGAAACTCTACCTTGTTAAAATGACTTGTCATGAATGCTTGACAGACACTTATAATGAGATTAATGTTGGGACGTATCAAAGAGGAAATGTTGGAAATAAGAGAAGAGCTAATCCGCTCACACTTTTACGACTAAATTCCTTCTTTCCGTGGCTTCTCAAAACTTTGCTTTCCTGTTCATTATCTCAATTGCGTTGCAGTGCTCATCTTGTAATCCTGAGCTCTTCTATTCACACTGAAACTCAGTTTGAAAAGACCCCACGAATAATAAATCGGATATTTTTGTGTTGACATGTCAGATATTTATTAATATCTTCATTGCAGGTATAAAGCCTGTTAAAAAAAAATCAAAGAGGTGGATTAATTCCATACATTAACATAATCAGTAAAGAAAATAATACACACATATTTACATAATCCATGTCTAATCATGGTACTATATCCAACCAAGGGTGAGAGGTTGTGACACATACAATATCTAACATTTCTAGGGATACTTTGCCAATTTTAATCCAGCTCTGTGTCATTTTTGTGTGGGCAGTGTATGCAGGCTTTCCTCCATGGCGTGAGTGCATGGAGCTGGGAGCAGCCAGGGTCTGCCGAGATCCAACAGGTTTCAGCTGACCTCCGTGACGCGTTTGGCATCATCTGTCGGATCTCGGCAGATCTCTGCTGCTCTACTCAGCTGGAAGCTCCGTGCACTGCGGCCACGGAGGGAGGCCACATACCTTTCATCTACACACACTGCCATGACACAGAGCTGGATTTAAATCAGCAAAATATCTCTTTAACTTGAAGTGCTGAATGTATTTACAATAATCCAGAACTTCCAAAATCCAGACATTTAAAGACACCTAAGAGACCAAAGTCTGAGAAAAGCATCAAGCTTCGCCACACCTGAGTTACTCTGTGACTGTGATTTGACACACTCATTACCAAACCTTCTATTATTGATTTCTAGATAGTTGTTAAACACTCTTCCATGCACACAGCTTAGCCTTTCCATATCCCTAAGTCTCCTCCAATGACCTTTACTGTTAAGATAGAGATAGCTCTCAGCGCACACAGAGGGTTGTGGAGGATTTGCAAAAGAGGACATTTATGAAAATCTTTCTTGAAGCCTGTCTAAGAAATCCTTAAGAGACATGAAGGAAAGGGCAGTGAGTCAGTGTATGGAGAGGACATACTGAGGCTCTGATATGGATGGGATGCTGGGGAAAATACCAGTCTATATGTGCATATGTAATGCAAAGTAAAAAGGAATTCACCAGACTCTATTGAAAGTTTTTGCCTTTTCTGTGGCGCCATTGGTCTCTCCAGACATACACTCAGAACATAAATACATTTGAGGGAAACTTTACTTGCAATTCAGCCGGCATATAAAGGTTGATATTGAAATGACCTTTTCTATAGACTTGTGGTGGTATTTAAAGGCGTTCAAGTCTACATACAAGACTTAGACAACATGCTTTTTCTAATAATTCTCATTTTTATGTCAAAATGAATGAATGTGATGAATAAGGATGAACAATAGGCCAAATGCTATTCTGTCTGAGTTGAGAATGGTGTTATCACTAGATTTGGCACCACAACTGGGAAAAAAACAAGTGTTTTCATTCTGGCACGCATGATTATGATTATGTTTACAAATCGCACAGTGTTTACTTGCCATGTTTTATCGTTGTGCAGGTCCTTCACATCTTTTTATTTTTAGACTTACTAGTTTTTTACTAAATGAAGCTGTGGAGGGTACACCTAATCCCGCTTTAGTTTTAGGTGGTTATTTGTCACTATATGTGGTTTGAGGGATTGATTTTCTCCCTCCTACTACATTGATGAAACCCCTCCTTGGGGTTCCTCTGGGAATTCATCTTGTGCTGATAACTTTGAGCTATCTTATCTGGTCACTGTTCAAACAAGAGTGAATGCTCAGATTTGCTTTAGGTGTTTGTCTCTGCATGGATTCATTTCTTCTTGTTTTTGTTTTCAAGGTTAAAGACTGATTGATGTGGCTGATTTTCGCAATGCTGTTTTTCTCCAGCCATGTTGGAGCTTGTGACTAAATCCCTATCATTTGTCTGTTGAAAAAGTAATACACAAGGGATGATTGAACAAGCAAGCCATAGTATTCTTGCATTCATTTGTATAAAATACACTTTTTGTGTTCGGTTTAGTTTCAACAAATCTAATCAAATTAAAGGATATAACCTGCTTTTAGGAAATTTTCTTTGGAAATGCGTGTCTGTGGTTGTTCTGGAACATAAAAAAAGATCAGATGGAAATGGCATTAAACATTTGTGTGATCATGCAATGTAAGGAAGTCATCAAGAGAAAAAATAAAACTAACAATCCCAAACTTTAGGTCTGTGTTACCCTCCCTACTAATTAAAAAAAACTTAAAGACCTAACACAATGCTGCCTGAGATTTGTCCACGGGGCATAGATTCTCAATTTGTCATGCTGCTTTGAACTGTCACTATTCGACTGGTGGTGCAAAGATCATAAACCAGTAAAACTTCAGAGCACAGGATGCAACTGAGGATGACTAAAGGGCCAGTTACACTAGAAAATAAGTGGTTTGCAGGACGTGTTGTCCAACCAAGAAGGAAATCAAGTGTTTAAACCTGCCGAACAGCCACATAGAAAGGGGGGATTTATAATTTAAATACAGGGATTAAAGGCACACATTTTAAGACTAAGAGAGACATTCATAGTGTTAAAGTGACAGAAAAAGTTGTGTCAAGAAAGAAAAAACAGCCAGATTGTTGGTTTCGGAAAGAAATGGCCAGACCCTGCCACCTAATTCAATGTCTGAAAGGTGTAGGGGGCAGAAGCTATTTGACCATCCGACAAGCAGTTCTGATGGAGTGTTCTTGCCCCTTAAGCACAGCAGAGGCCCCTCACTGGTCTCTACACAGAGTGGCCTGTAGTCAACACTATCTTATCTCTTTAGGGGGCAAGTCTGGGCTGGTCTGCAGGGAAGCAGAGCCTCATGGCTTCAGTGGGAACCATTCCATACTTCTTAGAAATGTGCTGACTGCTTAAGTGAAACATGATAAACAGATCTATTTCTCTAAGATTGATAGTGTTTTGGCTTTATGTTTGACTACAGCAACTACATTTTATTGATAAACTATGTTCCCACTCCACCACCAAAAAGCCAGCAACTGTAAACAATGTCCTCAATTATTTTATTTAAATGGTGATGATGTGTAGTTTTCAGCTAGCTTGTATTCGTTGTACTGATAACTGTTATGTTGGATTTGACACACATTATGTTTTATAACCTAACAAATGAAACTTTCCCTTGCTCCTTACATAGTCTCTACCAATGTGTGTGAGAGCAAGACCTGACCTGCAGCCATACAATCCATCAGCATTAGTCCTACACAGTCTCCAGACTAAACACACTCTCATTACAGTGGCTGTGAGTGCCTGGAGGGTTCTTCCTCCACACAAGTTTATTAACACAAGCAACAATGTACAATACAAAACTAGATACACTGGACTCTTACAGTAAACACAGCTTCAGTGCTGCTGGTATATAATTAAAGGATTTAAATAGCCAGAGCTTATGGGGAATGACATGGCAATATGATTACTGTAGAACATACTGTACTGTGTAAGCCGGAGGTGCTCCAGGATGATGTCATCTCCTTCAGGCCATTGCGGATTCCCGTGGCTTTGTGGGATGGCGTCTGCACAGTGAACAGGGAGAAAAAGAGCGAGGGAGAGGAAAGACAGGAAATGAGACAAGAAACTCGTCATGCTTTCTTACAGAATTCACACAGTTGTCACCTGTACACGGGCTGGTTATGTGTAGCCAGCTAATAAAAAGTCTCATTTTCATACGTCACGTTCCTAAATCCAATAGTTGCCTTAGTGATAAGGTTTAAGTTACAAAATGACTTGCTTCCTACACCCACGCTGATCCTTGTGTCTCACATTGGCTACGCTCAAAGTTTATAGTCTCCCTCGGGGTTTAATGCATGCTGGAGGGGTGGGGTGAGTGTTTATTGGTGAGGTTCTTGAATTTGGTTATATCATTAGTGGTAGAAGAAGTGTTTAGAAAAAGAAGTATTATCAGCTCAATGTAGTTAAAGTATGAAAAGTTAAAGTACAATTTTAATTGGGTTATTTTTACTGATGGATAAAGGTGTAAGCAACATTGAATGTTGTAGCAGCTCAAAGTTTAGCTAACTGTAAGAAGAATACCTAGTATACTGCTTGGTAGTTTAATCTGTATAAATACATCAGATTTTCAAAACAGATCATATGTTTTGAATGTAAAAGCAGTATATGCACAGTAACTATAAGTAACATATAAATGTAGTGGCATAAAATGGACAGGTACCTCAAGTGTACAGTACTTGAGAAGACTCACTATTTAGTTACTTTCCACCAAGAAATACAGTAATGACACTTATTTAGAAGAAAAAAAAACATAAAAAAACTTTCTTGCTAAAGTGAATGTGCAAGATGCAACAAAATTCAATACAATGCATGAATGGACTAAACTCACAATAGCGTTTGTAAGTAGAGGGCTGTTGCAACTTGCAAGTACAAGTGTGTACACAGGGTACCGGCAGCTTCAGCCTCTGATTGCATTTGTCTGCCTGTGTGACAAACATTCCAGGACAGTCCTCAAGCATCAGCTGTTTACATTCGCGACAAGATACTCCAGTCTCAAGTATCCGCTAAGCATCAGACCTTGAGAGACAGAGGCCACATCAAGGAGGTCAACAAACAACCTGACACCCTGGAGATACATTTGCATTGAGTCGAGAATGTAAAGCAGCAAGGGGGCATAAAATGGCCCTCGGAGGCACCAAACACTTAAGTGGCAAAACAACAACCTCGTAACTGTTGTGAGATCCTCCTCATTGTCAAAGCTAGCGAAACAAATTCTGAGCCAGCTGACATAGCTCATTTTAGTATCACCTCACAAGTTAAGACAACGAAATGAGTTGCAATAACTGGCAAAAAACGTACAAACTATAAATCTTCAGATTCATAAGGTGATATTAGGTTTCACCTCCAGCCACAGCTTGGATAGAAAGTACTTTGAGTCTGTGTTGAAAGAGACAAGGGAGGCTTTACCTTGTAGTACTTGCAAACTTCTGGAACTTACTACACACATTCAATGCATAGCACTAGATTACCATTAAGTGACTCCACTATATGGGCTAGAAAAACACCAATTCACTGCGTGGCAATAAACATAGTAACCTGAGTACACAGGGTACTCAAGAATGTGTCTGTCAAGTGAAAAGTTGATTTGCGTTTTATGTGCTACCAAAACAACCCCCCTTTCCTCACCACCCACTTTTACCTACCACCCCCCTTTACCCATTGTGAAGCCATCAGATAGTGGCTTCCAGAAGTCTACACCTGTCTCAGGACTATGCAGAGGAGATGGATCCATGCATTTTGAGCATCAGATAGCCTCTAGCCAGGGTAAGTATTGATCTCACGCTTCACTGGCCCTTTGTGAGAGCACCAGCTGCTTTGGGGGGCTTTTAGATAAGCAATGCAAAGGGAATTGTTTCTCCTGAAACCCTCTTTCAGTGTCTGTACATGAAAACCATCGCTTAATTCAAAACTCCATCGCTCTGGAATAAAATGTCCTGTCCCTTGGCACGAAAAGCAGCAAATAAGCATTAAAACATCTGCCTTTGGGGTATAGGAAAGTGCATGGTATTGGAAATCACACAGTGATAATGCAGCTCTGTGGATTTTTACTGTTTAATAATATGTAATCTCCAGAGTGAAAATGAAATGAAAACACAACATGTTTCAGTATCCCGTAACTCTCTCTCTCGCTCTCACTCCAATCACAGTCACTGAATGAGGCAGTTGGGGGTGGTGTGGGAGGGTGAGGGGGTATATTACTGCTGCATCTGTGTGAGGTAGACATGGTGATGAGACCCTCCCTAAGATGACTCATAGGCTGTATGGGCTGACACCAGCACCTCATTCACAGACAATAATGAGCCATGCTAATGAGCAGGACAGCCACCCTGCATGCTCATCATTAAGCGGTCTTGTGATTCATGTCCAGCATAAAACCATCATATAAAGAGATAAGGCTGGTTGAAGCAGGGAAGGGTGAGATATGCATAGACAAGTGACAAATCACAAAAAAGGTTCAAGCAACATACTGCAGGTAACACTATCCATATTTAAAGATGGATTATTTTATTACGGAATAAGTACTCCTTTGGCAAATCAGAAGAATAGTGTTATTCAGCTATCTTCTACCAAAGTGGAATATCAGACCTACATGGACAATGTCCTAATATAGAATTCCACACAGATGAGTCAATAAGTGTTTGTACCATGCTATCAGTTTATTTGAAATAACCTCCTCTGACTACACACGTCTGCACTGATGAATCCATCAGGAAAAATACGTCTGACAGTAAAACATGCATGTGCATGCGCCAACCTCCTGAGACTGCTGTTCCGACACATATCTCTGATAAGGCTTAATCAGCACAGGGTGGTCATGATAAAGCATTTCAGCCCTATCTCTGTCTGAGAGAGAGAGAGAGAGACACAGACAGAGCCTCTCTGCTCCAAGGGTGGAAAGGCAAGAGTCCCTCTATCCTTCAGTGTTTCTCTCCCTCAGACTGCCTCAGTCTCCTTAGCCTTGTCTTCTTTCCCTCAGTGTGCCTCTTTTTCTCATTCGTTCTCCCTGCCATCCTCTCTCTGCCTTTCTAGCCGCTCCCCTCTGTATCAGTAGAGACACTTCTTAAGCCCCAGCTGGGGAAAATACGGTGGCTTGGTGGGGGGAGGGTTTCAAAAGGGTAAGTGATTGCCCTCTAGGGGACGAAGCAGAGAGAAAAAAGCAGGACGCCTTATCGCCCCAGCCTCCAATAGCACTGCTGGCTACCACCCAGAGCTGGGGGGAGGGGGTGCCAGTGAGACGCCAGCTAGATGCTATACACTGCCTCTTGACACAGCAAACTCAGCAGGGAGCCTTCCATCCATGTCTGGCTGTATGGGCTCAACTTAAAGGCTGCACAGCCAAATGTTGCCATCTGAATGAGTATTATTGCTTCCATGCTTTTATACTACATGAAGGTTAATCCAGATGTATAAGAAATCATAGCATGTGTTTTTACTTATGATTTTTTATAGGGTACTGTTATGACAATTATCTAACTGATTTGTGTGTGTGCATGAAGTATTTCCTTGGAGCACAATTATTGTCTTTAAGGGTCTATGGGATGCTGCAGATGTGTTTGGGGTGCTCACAAACTACAAACAAGGTCTATAAAGCAGAATGTACTACTGACCTATTTCCTTCATTCAAATGCAGACATGGAAACACACGTGGAACACACGTTTTTGACCACGTCAAAAAAAACATTAGCCCCTCAGAGATACAGTATCTCTGAAATGCAGGAGGTTATACTAAAATGAATACTGATAGCATCAAGTATTCATCTAAAGCCATTATCAGCTGCTAAAATGCATCCTTCTACAGCAGACAGGCAGTCAGCGACGCATCCACACGCCTGGCAGAAACAGTGTCCAAGCGCCACCTTCAGTATCCAACCTGAGGGAGAGAGAGAAAAAAAAAAGCAAATCATCACATAGCTTACATCTTTTCCTTTGCAAAGAGTAGCTGTCTGTCTGGAAAATAGCATATTCACTTACGTGTTTTTCTTCATTCACTTTTAAAATAAGGGGATAGACCTATAGTCTTATGTGCGTGATGTGCGTCTTAGGAGCGCATAGCGCTAACTGTGTGTTTAATATGCCTGTCTCGCCCGGCGTGTTGCCCCAGACACTGTGTACCACAAATCCCCACCTCCACTCCAATGAGACCTTGGGAGGAAGGAATAAAAGGGTTAAGGGGAGTCTTGGATGGAGTCTGCTGGGCGGAGTGGAAGGGACCTGATTGGATGGCTGCCTGTGACGTAGGGGACATGAAAAAGCTGATAACTAGTTAAGAAGGCAGTTTGTAACTCTGGAAAAAGAGTGCAGAGATCGAGACATACATTACACAGTGGACGTGGACGAACCGGCGCAAACACAGAGCTAAGCCGTTTTGGCAGAGTGGACTCTGCCGCGTCCGGACACAAAGTGACTTGAAACAGAGGACAATGGTGCAGCACACAGACAACAGCGAGACGGACGGGAGCATGTCCAGGGAGGCTACCGATTCGGAGGAGAGTGAATTTATGGCATGCAGCCCCGTAGCGATAAACCCGGACTGGTGCAAGACAGCCACCGGTCACATCAAAAGACCCATGAATGCATTTATGGTGTGGTCCAAAATCGAGAGGAGAAAGATCATGGAGCAGTCGCCGGACATGCACAACGCGGAGATTTCCAAGCGCCTGGGGAAGAGGTGGAAGATGCTCAAGGACAGCGAAAAGATCCCGTTTATCAGAGAAGCCGAGAGGCTGCGGCTAAAACACATGGCTGACTACCCCGACTACAAGTACAGACCCAAGAAAAAACCAAAGCTCGACAGTTCTAAATCATCAGCACCGTCTCCGGAGAAGTGCGGTAAAATTGCAAAGACTCCCAGCAAGAAGTGTTCAAAGATAAAGACTAAGATCGGCTCCAAATCCTCTCACGGCTACGGGGAGGACTGTGTGTTTCCCATCTTAAAAGTTACAAAGACTGTGAAAAGTGAGCTCACCGATGAGGACGATGATGACGACTACGAAGAGGACTACCGGATGGGGATTAAGACGGAGGACGAGGAGCGCATGAGGCCGTACAATGTAGCCAAAGTTCCCGCGAGCCCAACTTTGAGCTCCTCGGCCGAGTCCGAGGGGACGAGCATGTATGAAGAAGTGCGGAACAACAACAACAGACTCTTTTACAATATCAAAAACATTACCAAGCAGAGCACATTGCACGCTGCTTCTGTCTCACCAGCATCCTCCAGGTCGGTCTCCACATCCTCCTCCTCCTCCTCCAGCAGCAGCTCCTCTTCCGGCGAGGACGCGGACGATTTGCTGTTTGACTTTAGTTTAAATTTCGCCCCCAGCGCCCCAGGCTCGGAGCTGGGCAACCCCAATTCAGGAAACCTCTCCCTGTCTCTTGTGGATAAGGACCTGGACTCTTTCAGTGAGGGCAGCCTTGGCTCTCACTTTGAATTCCCAGACTATTGCACGCCAGAACTCAGTGAGATGATTGCCGGGGACTGGCTGGAGGCGAACTTTTCCGACCTGGTCTTTACATACTGAATTGAGAGAGAGAGAGAGAGAGAGAGAGAAAAAAGATTCTCTAGTAATAACAGAGAAGGGAGAAAGTAAATTATGTGTCCTGGTCAAGTTGTCCCCAGTCCTGCCTCCTGTGGGTTTTCTGAAGGGTCCTGGAGGGAGGTGGAGGACCAGGAGGCGAGGTGAGGTTTGAGGAATGAGATGCTTATGAAGCTGGTAGCAAAAAAAAAAAAAAGTCTGCAGACGTTTTTTTCTGGCAGCATGACAGGGTTTTATGGATTTTTTCCCCCGTAGGTCTGCATTTACTGTTCAGCTTAAACGGACCACAAAGGGAAAAATACGTGAACTTCTATGCATCTTGTCCTCTTAAAACTAAACACTGCAGGGAGCTAAAAACGGACTGTGGACTGACTCAAAGCAAATCTGTGAACTGACAATTGTTCAGGATGTTACTTTACAACGGTTTATGTAATTGCTAAATGCCGCAAATGTTTGTTTGTTTTTTGTAACTGATTCAGTTTACCTCCTGGTTTGGTAAATTAAGCAGCCTAAACCTCTGCAGAATACAGGTGTGGAGGAAACATTTTGATACATAACAGACCTCATCTTTTTAAAAGAAAAGTAAGATATTTTCAGGCATATTTTTGTACAGTTAAAAGGGAATGTTCTTACTGTGCTTTCAGTGAGTTTCAGGCACTTCTTCCCTTTATCATTTGTTTTTAGCATGCAAGGGAGTCCTGGTTTTAAGGATTAAGTTAAATTAAAACTTGCATCAAAAATGCCTTGTGATTTCAAACTAGGTTTTGTACAGTTGTAGAGCAGATTTGTTGAGTATTTGTAGACGATACAATGGCATCATGGGGAACACATACCTCAGAGCTGGAACTAGTTTCAAGATTGTATATGTACTGTAATATAGTAAAGTTAGGAGTTTATGTATATCATACTCGTGATATGTGGATGGGTCCCAATCGCAGGTGTGAAACTGGATTTTGGTATTTTTTATGGCACATACTGTTTTTTCCCCCCTCTCATTTTTTTGTGCAATATATACTCTTAAGATACAGACCATCAACAATTGTAGCAAGTGATGGAAAAACAGACTTGTGCACTGTCAACATCATTTCATGTTATGATGCTGAAGCCTGTCCAGGCAGAAAAATAAACAAATCAGCTGGAACTGATACAAAACAATATAATATGGCCTCATGGTGTGATGCATACTCTATATATCAACACAGATTGATATCACAATTTGAATGTAATTTGACACATAATGGGCATATCTGACACCTAACTGAATCTGATTGAAAATTAGGGAAAACAGAGTTCTGCAGAAGGGCATAGTCTGATACAGTGGTGGTCTGGCATTAGTTTAACAAGCAAGCAAAAAAGAACATTCCATAGTCCTGTTTCATGAAATGAAACTTTATTTTAAAACTGAAGACTGCCTTCTTTTTTTAAAACATTAACCATAAACCTGTATTTTTTATTTCTTGCACTTAAAAAAAGCAGATATTGTTTATTTTTATGTGGGTCTTACATATGAAGTCTGTTTGATAAAAAAGGTTTTGGAATATGACTTAATTATATGCCAAGACATTTTGTTGGAAGTTCTAGGCAGTAGTTACTTCACATTCCAAGTGTGAATCTGTCTTTGACTCATCTTTTAATAAATAAGTACCTACCACCATCGACTGTCCTTTCAGTTTGTGAATATATGTACACAAATGTGTTATTTCTTGCGTTTGCAAAGGATGTGATGACAGAATGATGCCTATTTTGTATGTAGGCGGATACTCTGAAATGGATTGGCTCAAACTAACATGTGAATTCACATTTAATAAAAAGGAAAAAAAAGGAAACTTTTAAACTGCAGTGTTGAGGTGTTTTACTGTCCCTGTTTTTGCTGAGCTTTCTTTCATAACGACTCCCTTAAAACGGACACTGCGGCTTTAAGAAATTGAATTGCCCGCTTGCCTGCGCTGAGCGATGTGATTGGCGGGATTGGTGGTCCCCTTGGAGACGGAGCTGGAAACAGGAGCTGCTCCTCACAGTGTGTGGGAGCTCTCAGTCTGTCTGGCTTCCATTCAGAAAAGTAGCACTCTGCCCAGCACAGAACGGCTTGAGATCTGTGCGAACAGAGGGCTAAAAAAAATGTCTAAATGTGACATATGTTCACGCAGGGATAAACAATGGCACTTAAATCAGACAGCTATGGTTTAATCTATAAAAAATGTCCAGGGTCTTCTTCAGAAACATAATTCAAATGTGATAGTAGACTCAAAAGGTTTGTCTAAAAGTCAAACAATCCTTCATGTCAGTAGACGTGTGTGGGGGACAGGGGTAGTAGGTCAGGGTGAATAGTAATGTTGCTTTAAATAATTATTCCAGTGGTTGCCCGTTGCAGTACCACAGCTCTTCTCTCTTACCACTTGGTGCCTATTTGCCACCTGGGATTTCAGAGAAATAAGAGTAAATAGCTGGTTGGACACAAAATGAGTAGATGAGGTACTGGATGACAAGGACTGAGAAGAATTCCTGAAGTAATCTAAAGAACAACATAAATAGAAGTGGGTAAAGTATACCGTGGAAAACAGAGTAGAGACACTAATATAATCATGCTAGTACTTGATTTTGCAACCACCAGAGCTGATTGTGTGATGACTCAGCCTGAGCTACAAGGATGTTGTCATAGGCACAATTGTAGCTACTGTATGGAAGTACTCTGATGTAAAAAAAAGTTTGTTAGAAAGATTACCATTAGTACAACACATCTCAGCCACATATGATGTAATGTAAAATACAATTAGCATAACAAACCATTCATTAAAAGTGATAACATCTTCACAGTATGCCTCCAGAGACCGCAGATGCAAATGCTTTTTTGTCTCTTCTGAGGGCCAGTAAGAGAGGCCCACCTTTAACAGATCATATATAAAGAACCAGGGGCCTTGGCCACTGCGAGATTTGTGTTCATTACAGCAATGTAATCTTATGATGAATATTTGCCATACATGGCTGCACAGGTACTAGCCCCCCCATTAAGTCAGTTTGCAAATCTGTAATAAAACATTTATCTAGCTATTACTTTACCTGACCTATTGGTCAAAGTTGCTAATGGGTTTCAGGGCTATTCCCAATAGAATCTCAACATTGATTTTGTGTTCCTCTGAAATATCTGCTCAGGGCTAATGCCACCGGTACATGTTTAAATGAAATTAGTGACCCGTTGAAATTTTCTTCTATTTCCTCCTTAAATAAATAAATGGAAATCTAGAACGCTCCGTAGACGCTGAGTGAGATACCGTCCTTCCAGAATTCCAGCGGGGTGGGGGGTGGTTTGTGGTGACAAAAGAAAGTAATTTCCAATCCCTTGAGCGTTTAAATCATTCATACAACCCAGAATGTCACAGTCAAATGCTTTACGTGACACCTATACAAAGACCCCTGCCACAGAAATGAAGGCTGAGGTTGAGCTCCCGGTTTGCAAGTTGCTATTACAGTGCTCAAAGATAAAATTCCTCTGTGACTGGTCTCTGTCTAAGTCTACTGATGTTAAATCCAGTAATAATACCAGTTTTGTTTTTTTCACCGCACTGACTCTCACCCAGTGAGCTCAGTTGCATTACATCACTCTTAAGCTTATGCCGCTGCGCAGTAAGATTCCATGTTGTGTCATCGTTGATCCACATGTGCTCCTCTCCTCCCAGTGGGAGGCTGTCTAATATTGCTGTGGGAATACTGATATATGCTCTCCAATGCTGGAGGTTTCCTAACAACAATAACAGTGCCGCTTGCCTAAAATTAAACCTGTTTACTGTCTGTTAATTGACGAGTGGACAGGATTTATGGTAACTGCTCCAGATCTGCAGTCTGAGATCGGGATGGTGTTGACACCAAGCCCCTCTCCTGCTCTGTTACACAAGCATGTCATGCTGTTGGGCACTGCCAATGCTTTACAGATCCTGCAACCAGTGTGACAGAGAAAAATAAAATAAAAATATTGAAATGACACACGAGCATTGTGCAGCAGTGATTTCTGTGCTATGATCCAAACAGGTAAAAATCTATTTGGACCATAAAATATAATTTATTATTTAAGTTAAATTCTTGGATGCCTGTCTACCATGAAATCTGAGAAATAATGACCTTATAAGTACGTATTCCTAATGTTGTGCAGTTCACTAGCTGATAGTCAGGGAGAATTTGTCTGTAAAAGTGCCTGCCTGAACAACAGTACAGTCCCTGTGTCCTCTACTCCAGTCTTGGCCTGGGGCGACTCCTGCTGCTGTTGATGGCTATCCATTTGCTCTGCCCTACCAGTGTATGGGAGGGAGACAGAGAGGGAGCATCGGCCCCATCTGCTGCACTGATATTTACTATCCCTTCACAATTGTGAGAGGGGGGTGGGGGGATGTGGCAATTCCCTCATGGTGTTTTAGCACTCTGGCAGATACACACGTGCACACCCATACTGAGAGAGAGAGAGTGAGAGAGCGAGAGAGAAATGAATAGAGTGGAAAAAGTGCTGTTCATATGAACCAGAGTTAAACTCAGATTTACCTTGATGTGATGGAGGCGGTGTAACAGATAATTGTGTAGCTGGAAGCAAGTGACCCACACAGTCTGCTGCTGCCTAATTTTCCATTCACAACTTCATTGCAGTTTTTTATTATTTAGCAAAGGCAATGAGACATTGAAAAGAAGTTTGGGGGAGCTGCTGTGCTGAAAGGAGACACAGCAGGTTGTCGAGAGCAGTTTAAGCTGGCGGTGCTATTGTGTCGTCGACACAGAAACAAACAGTTCCATCACTCCTCCTAGGATATGTTCTGACACGTGGTAAGAGCTCATTGGGAGAAGGTCACTTTTTTTGTGGGGAGCTGCTGGAGGTTGCGCATCAGTCATGTGAATTATCTGTTGAGAGGGCAGGAACTCAGTTGCACACCTGCTTCCCTTTTCAAACCCAACTCGAGTATATTCTATTAATTGAATTGAGTGTCCTGGGTGACATTTAGCAGGTTTTTGGTTCAATATGTGCTATGTGATCCACTCAATGTGTGAGAAAATAAATGGAGCCTTTTTGGTTTCAAATAGTGTAATTAGAACCAACATGTAATGACTAGCTCTGTTTAGAGAGCAATCCCGCATCTTGGTTGGCCTGATTGCGGTCAGTTTAGGATTTACATAACCTTGTTTGGAATTAATTGTTACTCTATGCTCGATATTTATCTTAGAGCTTTACAGCAGCTGCGGGAGCCCCTTGCACTTTCCAATAAGATAAAGGGCATAAGCCCACTATGTTAGTCTAACAGGGTCATAATATGCAGGATGTTAGTGGTAAATTGAAATCACATTTTAATCCACATTAGAGTGTGAGAGTGTGTTTTTTATTAAGTTACATTCATTTGGTTTAGTTTTTTATAGCTTTAGATAATTCAGTAGTCCATATGTGTGTATATGTGGCTGTTGACCAGATAATGTTGCCCTCTAATCAAATGGAGTGTATTATTGTGTATTATTAGAGCTCACTGCTCTTATTGCATGTGTGTATCTGCTGAGGAGAGTCTGGTTGGCTTTTTGCCCAGATGCATGGATTTAAGACCACAGTGTTACCCCCCTCCCCCGTTTTTGGAGTCAGGGATTGTGTGTGTGTGTGTGTGTGTGTGTGTGTGTGTGTGTGTGTGTGTGTGTGGCTGTTTGTGTGTGAGCTCATATCATTTGTTTGTTTGGTTTGGGGCTAGCAAGATGCAGAAACTTAGCTGGTACTGAGCCCATAGACTGTTTCTAACCATTGAGTATGCTGGTTCTGATAATAGCACATACAAATGGTATTGTAGTTGTAGTGTTGTCATAAAACTCAGTTAAGGAGAAGTATCCTACTCTTCTGCAAGTCTTCAATTTAATGATACCAGCAACAGACATTCATGACCCCCTACCTACCCACCACAGGATTAAGTCAGGCAGTAATCTAGATTCAAAACTGCAGCTCAAGGGGAGTCCATGCAATTTCTCCCTAAAGCTAGAGCAGAGCCAGCAGTTGGTCATTCATATGCATCTGAAATATAATACTCTGCTGCTGTGCCCCTCAGTGGCCCCACCTTTCCTGACTCACCAGTGAACCTCGACTCGACCCCCCACCCCCCTACTCTATTTGCATGTTACCCAGGTTACACTCTCAGGGTACCCCCTCACAGTTAGACGCGACGGAGGGTCTCATTTGATAGTCTTTGCTGCTTCAGTAAATAATTAGCACACTGAATCCTCTGGGGCCCTATACAGGAAGCATGGCTTGCTTACCAGGGGGGCTAAGGTTCTAATGATTGCTATTCTGTAAGGTTTTTGATAGCGGGCTCCCTGCCTCCTCCTCAACACAGCCTACGTGAAAAACATAACACCCTTCTAAAATTAATTATTATTGTGAATGTGGATGGCGCTAAACAGATTCAATTTAAATTCCGAGACTTTTTGACCATGCGTCTGTAATAAAATGCTCTGTATGGCTCTCTAAGTTTGTGCTTGTGAGGAAACTGATGAGAGGAATATTCTTGAAAACAGATGTTTTTAGGTGCTTTGTAGAACTAAATGCGATTATGTTCTGCAATCAGTCAAACTGACATTTTGACATACATTTCTCGTCATTGAGACAATGAAAAATCTTACACCAACATTCTGTGTAATGAATTATATATTCAGCAATTGTACAAAACATTTATTCCAAATCATAGCACCAGTTTCAGCTCCAGTCTTCTGAATAATCTCGTACTTCTGGGTAAGCAATACATATTTTACCAAACTAGAACCATCATAACAATTACCAGATGGATGTTCCTCACTGATTAGCAAAGGAGACACTCAGACAAAGTAATGCTCTCTCAGGATTGCACCTATAAAATGACAACTCCTGCCAAAAAGTCCATTAACTGCATGTCGATTTTAATGGCTCTGTCCAACTATAGATGCAGAGACAACTTCAGATGTTATTGTAAGAGATGGAGAGACTACATGTGCCAGGAACTGAGTGGGACTTAAAAAAAACTTCCCTCCCCCTATGCCCTCCAGTGCATGTAGAACCCAAAAAAAGGGCAAAACGAATGACGCTGTTGAATAATTCATATGTATGCGGATGAACAATTCATATGCATCATGCTGAATCTATATCCATTATAGAGAAATGTTATGTTCATGAAAAATAGAGCACACCAAAAGCTACATCCTAAAGGTTGTCGGGGCACAAACAAGTAAATCTGTATTTCTGGGAGACAAACACACAGTTGGCAGTTCCCATCTCCTCCCAACGGGGTTCGTAGGTTGATTTTATTGTCTCCCCAATGTTCCCATCATGAACACAGACTTTGAAGCCTATATCAGAGGAACATGTGGCCCGGTCAAGGCGACATCCAAGACGGTGTAGAGACACATTTTACGCACTACTGCCAGATATGCAGTGCACACAGCCTCTGTGGGAGGTTCTGGGTGGTTGTAGATTGTTTGTAGCCGATGGGGACTGGAGCTATAGTGTCTGAGGAGATGTGACATATAGCCCCACTCCTCACAACTGATACACACAAACAATGCTGACACACACACACACACTCGCCTTCTCTCTGCTTCTCTCCTGGCTGGTCCGAGTTATTCATTTCGTTGAGCACCTCAGCCGCCAGCAGAGAAATGCTGTCATCGGGTCATTACAAATACCCACAGGCAGTTGAGAATGGCCTCACAAACGTGGGCCTGCATGCCGCTGCCTGAGGGCTGCTGTTTGATGGTGTTCTGAATGACCTATATTTCCCTGCTTCAGATATTTCACATTGGACCTGATGAGATCACTGCTTGCTAATCCGAGACACAGAATAGAGTTATTTTCTCTCATACATTAAACAATTGAAATACCATAGACATACCATAGCCAAGTTCATTTTACATATTTAAAACATATTTCTAGTTTATTCTAAGACACTATATACCGTTTCTTTTTAAATCATATTATTTGTTAGATTTGTTTTGTATTGTCTGCCGCCTCCTAAAATAATAGTAAAGTTCTTTGAATTTAATTTAATTACAGATTCGATTTTAGGACAACAAATTTAATGTCCTCAATTGCATCTTAAATTCCAGCCTAAAAACTTTTTTTAGTTGTTGTGTTTTGTTTATGTCTATTTGGATCAGCAATCCTGTTAGAGGTATAGATTATGAGTTTTGCTGCAAATAATTGCAGGTTGTAAATTGTTTTAAATTCTCTTGTGGGGGCACAGATATATATTTTGTGGACCTGTTTCTGACCTAAATAAATAAGTAAATATCTAAATAAACCACTCGAGAACTACGGTTGATGAAGCATTGTGCAAGGAAGTGGCTAACAAGAGAAGGTCCTGGTTACATTGGGCATCCCTCAGGGGTGAAGGTGTGCAACGGATATCCCTTTCATGTATGGCATATATTGACTACAGGTTCAATCTACATTTAATCATTCACACCAGACCTAGAATACCAGGTCAATTCTATTCACACAGGACCCAGGCTTGCAGCTGTACTTCCATCCATGTTGTGCCTGTATGTGGCTCACCTCTGTGGCAGGATGGTCATATGCTATTTCTGAGGAGTGGGGAGATGAGGGACACACAACTGTGATCAAAAGAGGAGTGCTCATTGATTTTCAAAACCACATATTATGCTGCAAATATATATCAAAGGGAACCGCCTGCATGGCCTCTGTGATATGCTCAGCATGATTTAAACATGCTAAGGCCATGTTTAAGCCTCAAGCTAACACATTTTAACTCTGGGTAACGAGGCGTTACTGCCTCCATGCCTGCATCTGGGAGTCACTGAGATAAAAAAAAAAAATAAAATCAAAATAGGTATAAAGAGAAGAAGAGAGGGTAAAGCAAGGAATTGTGCCACGTTGATGTGATGAATTATTAAACTCCTCTTTACAGATTTCTTAATTGGAAAGTGTAATCCAGTAATTAACACGAGGACCAGCTGGCTGGTACAGTATATCACTGAAACATATAATCTCACTTCCACTATTACTCTGAGCTTCAAGGTTTCCCTCTCATAAAAACTCACTAATAATCCCATTAGGTCTTACTACAGAAACTATACTCATCTCTTAAGCGCCAGGCTCAACCGTGTAATTGCTGTTCATTTAAAGCAATTTGGTCAGTGGCGACAGAAACCTGCTTACTGCTGAAAAGTTAATGACACTGAAAGCCAATACTATACCCCGACCACTTAGTGCTACCGTTTGACAGAATTTGTCATTACACAATTCCTTACTCAAAAACAGGATTTTACATTTCCCACGTTTGCTTTAACGCTAAGGCAAGCATGCAAAATAAAAATAAAAAAGCGATGTCAGGGTCTGGCAGTCATGGATTATTACGCTGCAAAAGCCAAATGTGAATTGTCCATGAAGGTAATACAGAGTTGACAGTGAGTGGCAACAAAGATGCGTTCAAATTGTGTTTAAAGAGAGATACAAGGCATCAAAGTGATTGAATGGACACAATATCAGTTTTAGTTTTTTTTGTCCAATTTCAATCGGGCAGCCGGCTTGTTCCTTTCATGACAGAGTCCCCTAGCAAATTGGAATTGCGTGACTTATATCTCATACACTAGATTTCTCCCTTCAGTGCACCTTAGAATCCAACCTGCCCAACCCTACCACCCACACACACACTTCCTCAGACTGCTCCTACAACCCCATCCCCCAACTCATCCATCCAAACTCAACCACCTTTATGGCCATATTTCTGTAAAGTCCGCTGCCTTGATTTGCTTTGGCATTCCTGTCCTTATTCATCCAGTGGGGCTGTGAGCTGGAATAATTAGGAGGACGCCATAAGGCCCCTGCCTCCTGACAAGTGATCAACAAACAATGATTTATGAGGCCATCTTGTATCAGGGGATGACCATTGATTTAAACACACAAAGAAAACATACGCACACACATGCATGAGCACTCACACACACAACTTCTTGACACAGATGACCATACGCATAAATCAGATTCAATGTCTCTTCATTTTCAGGTGGTGTTTTATGCTGACCTTTCCTATTTCTCATTCACTTTAATAAACACCAAAACTGATAAGCCTCAACTTGTTATGGATTTGACGAGCGATCTGACGGGGAATATTGTTTTAAATCCCTAGAATGCTTGAACGAACCTTCTACAAATCAATTTTGTCGCTCTTTTACTTCATAGATGCTGATTCCACATGTATTTTCGAGCTGTGGTTTGAAGTATTGATTGTCACAGAGGCCTGGAAGGAACACGACGACGGTGCAATGTCTGTGTCTTACAGTTTGGAATGAGTCTTTGGCCTGTCTGTTGTTTTGGTATGCCGAGGTGAGTTTTCTTGACAGACAATATGCATACTGTGTTTTATTACCCCCGCCAGCTGCAGGGTCATTTCACATTGCTCTTCCTGTGAAATTGTAGGATCATATTTCCATGTGTACTGGAAAGCAGCGGCTTCAGATACTGATTAATGAGTAATGAAATGGCTTTTAGTTATTACAGGATGAAAATATTAATATGAGAGATGCTGAGTGAGAAGAAGGGCGCCTTTATTATGTTACCAGTCTGTTCCATCATCTCATAGATCTGTCATAGGTTCACAGCGTCAAAGAGATTAAGAAGCCATATTAGTCATCAAACGCTAAGTGATCCTATTCCTTTTAGAATGGGCGCAGGCTGTCATCATCATAAAAGACTCCTTTTTAGCACTCAATAAATCTAAGTCTGCTTTCATTTTGTGCTTATGATATGCTGCCCTTGGCAAAATGTCCCAAATTGTTTACTTTATAGTCAATAACAAATACATTTAATTGATTTGTTGATTAATTTAGTCAGTTAGTGTTGCTAAGCGTAGCGGTGGGCAATTAATATTGTTGTTGTTTTTTAACAAGTATAAGACACATGTAAAATGCCTTAGAGACATAAGACAATGTTGGGATGAACTCTGCAATATTGTCTTTCCTTACCGCAGATTGATCGCCACTGCAGTGTGGTCGATAAGTGTCTAAACATGATGTTAATAAGGTGACTGGACTGATTGTCTATACCACAATACTTCAGAGCATGATGATGCAGAAGTGTATATGTGAGAAAGTTCAAGAGAGAGAGATAGTGTACAGGCCAAATGCCATCTTTCATCCCTCCTCCTTCTCCTGTGTGGGATGATATGAATGGGCACCATTATGGTCATTGCAATTACACTGCTGTTAGTGATTGTTGTTGGTCAGTGGCAGCAGATCAGAAGGAGTGGATCCATATTGATTAACTGCCATTGTAAGGGAATGACCAAGTCGAGCTCTCACACAGTGGCAGAACCTGTGCTCTGTATACGCTGATTGACTCCTCCTCTGCTTTAAGTTGCACTGTGGCGGTGGAATAATTGAGCATGCAGCATGAATCCCGTATTAGGGATTCATGTCTCTCACACCACCTCTTCCCCTCAGCGCTCACTTCAGCTGGTCGGATGATTGAAAGGTCTCTAGTGTCTCTCTGCTCTACGTGGATAAGCAGTTGTCATAGGAAAACATCAATACTTGAATGGATAGACAGTTTTATCCATTGATTAAACACTGAGTGAATGCACGAGTACTCTACCCTCGCAAAGGCCGACGTCCATGCCAGTAATCCCCTCCTCCATTTTTGTGATTTAGGGTACATTTGTGCAATGATCTCTAAGTGCGGTGTCAGTCCCTTATATCTTGACCATATTTGTGAGAGCATAATCGATAACTTCATTTGAGCTCCACTATACTGTGGATGGAGAATCATGGTGGTGGGGAAAGCAATGTTTTATATTGTTCCATAAGGTCAAGCCCATGTTTCTCCTGCTCAGAGAATTGGTTCGGAAATAGCCCCATCAACATTGATGAAGCAATGAATTATAGGAATTATGGTTTGACGGGTCAAAAATTTCCACTTGGAAAATTCTAATCAATCACAATTTCCCTAATTTTACATTGTAAAGTATACGGTATTGATGGTCATGAGTTAGGCTTTTCAGCAGTCTTAACATAGCAATGCTGCATACTTTTTAATTTAATATAGTTTTTATCTGATTATGCTCCAGATGATTATTTTATGTTTCTACGGGGACAAAAATCCAGCAAAAACTCAACAATCAAGTGATTGTGTTGCCCATATTCATGTGACATTTAAAATTCTAGTAATGCAAAGACAGAAGGATAGCACCTGACTGACACTAGGGGTTTCTGCAGCGCCTGATCAAATAGGACTCTTATTGTGGTAGGGATCTCATTCAGATGGTCATTTGACAATCAAATGAGAATAATCTGCCCGGATCTCAATTACGAGGAAGCCAATTCTCCTGATGCGCCAATGGCCTTTTAGAGAAGTACTGAGCCTTACCAGGTATGTTGCTCTTACACTGATTGCTCTTTTGAGCCCGGGAGATCTCACTATGTGTGAATGCCCTGATGGCCTAGGAAAATGCCAGTGGAAAAAAGTATTGTGCATGAATATGAACGGGAAAGGGTAAAACAAGCACAATTGTTTCCTGGATTTCATTCATGGCTTTTGTCACTTACATGTACAGGCTCCCAGGAAACATTTATTACTTTACCATTTGCTCTTAGAATCTATATTTGACTGAAACAGTCATATCTTATATGATGTGTATTCCGTTAGTATACATTCTTTTATTTTGATATTTTCACATGCTCTTCATTGAGTTTCTTTTCTTCTCATTGATATGCTATACACCAGCTACTTTAAGCCAAAAGTAACTCATGTTGTTTTCAAGGGCATCCATTTGCTTGGTCCTAGGCCAAACAGCAGCAGCCGTTGCCCTCAGCATTAACCCCTGCTGGCTCCTAAAGGTTAAAACCCCTCTCTTGATTTACAACAGCCAGTGGACATAGTGGTCATTAAAAAGATGTAAATTTGGGCTGTTTGTAGAGAGAGCGGTGCATGAACCCAGTGACAGACCACCCACTCACTCTCTCCCTCAAACAACACTCTCCGTGGCCTGGCTCACAAATCAGGGGGGCGCTTTCATTTGGGGAAGGTCACAGACCTTTTTATCACCTCCTTAAGACACCCTTTGGAGCCATCTCTTATGTTGCACAACTGGATGCTGCACATCCTTTCGGTGTGCGGCTCTCGGACATCGGCCTCAAACCTATGAGTAATGACTTTTGCTAAATGAAAAAACATGGCAAGAAGCATTTTTCAAATTCTGGCAAACTACCTCTTTGTGTCCAAAGTTACATTAGGCAGAGTCATTTGCTTATATTGAACTTCTTTCATGTTACAAATCAACTCAGTGTTTACATTTACCCCTCACAAACAGTGCACACACAAGGTTTGAACATCTTTAACATCTGCCTTTTGGCTCAAATGTGATGGATGGATTAAATGTCACCTATGCCCTGGGTGTTTCCGTCAGTTTCTGTATGGGCGATGTTGTGTATGCGCTTGTGTTGTTTGTTTCAGTCAGATGTTAGTGTTGTGTCTGTCAGTCTTGCCGGTGCCTCAGCCTCTCTTGTCTCAACGTGCTCTGCTGCATCCTGCGGCATTTGGCACCCTCTCAACTTAAGTCCCCTCCTCCTTTGCTACACACACACACACACACACACACACACACACACACACACACACACACATACACATACACAATTAGCCAAGATAAGCTGGGATTCTGTGACTTCCTGTAGATTCCTCTTCAGATAAGGGAGAACAATTTAAAAGCCCTGCACAGACAGAGGCATAGGTATAAAAGAGCCTCTCGGGAAGCCTAAGGGAAAAAAACTACACACATAAAAGCCAGAGCTGCCAGGCTTCTGTCTGTCGACGTGATGATTGGCCTCAGCATCATCCTGTCATACAATATTACTTTTGTTTTTTTGCACACCTCAATAGTTCTCTGCTGAAACTCATTTATCACATAGCAGGGGATGGACACCATCATACCACAGGGGATGTTTCTGAAAGTGTGACAACCTACTGTTTTGGAAAGGAGCACACAGTGCTTATTTGAGTCTCTGCAGCAATCTCGGTTTATAGAAGCCTATTGGAGGATTTGACTTGCATCAAATCCTCACAAAACTCAGTGTATGTGATTAAGAATGATTTGAAATTTGATCACATTGTTTGCCTCATCTAAACATTCTTTTCTTTGATCACTCCTTTTTGACAACTCACCTTAGCTATCCATGTTGAGGAAAATGATCATACTGGGCGTCGTTGGAACCAGCCTTATGATAGTAGTTAATAATTAATAAATTAATAGTTAATAGTTAATTAATATCAGATACTAATCTGATATTAATCGAAATGGAACTGAACTGGACACATTCTTCCTAGTTATGTCTGAAATCAGGACAGGAATTCTGGATATAAAAAATAGGCACAGGAAGCCTGTTGTGAGCTAAGTTTGGCTATAATCAATATTATTATAATCACAATAGATCACATGACTACTTGTACATGAAGATGGTCGCTCTTGTTGATGAACCCATGGAGAATCATCACCCAACTCTGGTTCCCCTCAACTGTGCAGAGTCTTTTAGGGTTATCTGCTTTGCTCAGCAAAGAAGCTCTAAAAACCCACCGTATGCTGCCTACCCAGGTACCACTTAACATATACCCCTTTTCCACCAAAATTAGCACGTATATGCAGGGTTTTTTAAACTCTCGAAAACCCGCTAAAATAGGTGGTATACTCCTTTCCCATTGCCAGTAGATGAGTATGTCTTTCTGTTTTTTTTTTCTTCTGGTGTGTCACATTCAACGTCACAAACGCGCCAGAAAACAGGGTTAGTAAACATACAGCATGGACGCCAGTGAAAATGTCAATGGTGGTTACATCTTTGTTCATATGTTACTATTCAGTCTCTCTTTCAAACTCGGTGCCGACTAATTTGGAACGATGTTCGAGCACTGCTTGCATGCAGACAGACAGAGTTTGTGTCTGAGATGACAAAGAGTTTCAGAAGTTACCGACGGAGGCCACAAGCGTCAGGAGCAGAAAAATACCTGTGACTACTTAAGAGTTATTTGTCCCGGGAATAAATGCGACGGTAAACTTTTCCACTAAAACAAAAGCCAGATGTAATTGAGTTTTTGTCCAGTGGGAAAGGAGCTGCTAAGGTGTCAGATATTTTCCCCAGGAGTTGGTAGAGACCAAAAACTGAGCTAAAAGGAGAGTGAAGTGAGTGAAGTGATGATTTTACATCATACATTAAAGGCTATATTCCTATTTTTTGGCGACTTCAGCATATTGGATATTTTTTGTCTGGGTGTGTGTGTGTGTGTGTGTGTGTGTGTGTGTGTGTGTCTGTGTAGAAGTCTGCACCTGAGATAATGGCTGGATGAGATAAAGCAATCAACTCATCTTAAAAAAAAAATAGGATTCAGTTAAGTACCTCTCTCTCTAAAGAACTTAAAGTAGCTCTCATTCCAGTGAAGAGGAGTCTGTCCCTGTAGTGTGCATATTACTGCATCTCATCTTGCTTATTGCTGCCTAGAGTGCTATGACAACAGAAGTGAGAATAGATGTAATCTCTCTAGCCCTGCTAATAATACTATGTTACTGGCTGAGCACCGAAACACGCACAAAGAGCTAATCATCTCTAGTACTAAGCGTTTTCTTACACATAGATGTGTTCCCTGCACTTCTCAGAACTGTCAGTAGTAAAGAAATAAAGAATGGGAAGAAGGAGGAAAAAAAAGTCAGCTGTGGTGTGAGAAGTGTCTGCCACCATGGCATCATTAACACCCAGTGGTGCTGGAGTAAGGGGGGGAGAGCAGACGGGGCCTCCAAGCACTAGGAGCGAAATTGCAAACCCAAGGTTCCTGATACAACCTGTTATTATTTTTGACACAAGCCATTTACAATAGCTATGAAGGTGGCAATGGAAAATGTAATATTGATTGTATGCCCTCAAGGCTTTACTCCCCTGACTTCTAAACGTCACACGTCTCACATATGTTGGATGTGATGATATGTTTCTCTTTTTTTAATTTTGTTTTGTTTTTCCCCACTTCCACAAATCCTATTTGAGGGGCTTTGTTGATAGTTTATTTGATGAGGTAATTACATTGGTAGATTGAGAGGGTAAGGTGATGTTTTGGGACTCGAGAAAATAATAGAAAGCTGCGTAACTACGGCAATGCAATATGATATTGGTCTGATGTGAAAGGTGTTAATATACCCAATGGCAATCTGTATTTCATCCCTTTTTCATGAGGGTGCTTACTGAATTACTTGCAAATGACGTTTATGAAACATTAAGCGACTGTTGCACCATGGGATAGCATTGGCTCATTCCAGAATTATTAAGATACGCTCTAACGTACAGTACAACAAAGGCACACAGGGCGAAAAATCTCGTTTTTCTTGAACACAGACGTGTGATATCCTTGGACTCATTTAGCTGTGTTTGTACAGACATGTGGGCTCTGAGCTTCAAATGTAGGCATAAGAAAGTAGAGGAAGCTGTTAAGCGCCTGAAACAGAGAGACTAACCAAATAACCGCAGAACAACTGGGAAGATAGTTGGCCTTTGGAGTACCCTGTCTCTGTCTGTCTGTGACAGAAACCTGTCAAAACCAAAACAAACATGTTTAACAAGGCCCTCAAAGGAGTGGAGACAATTGTGCAAGCCTGTGTGAGGAGAATCGGAAGTCTCAGTATCTGGGGAGATTGCAGGGGTTATCTGCCAATGTGTTAATTACGCTAGGGCTTCTCACTCTGGTAACTGTGACAACTTTCCGCTTGTTTCTAAAATGAATGCATGACCTGCACAGCACCCGTCCATGTAGAAAACCACTGATTGCTGTGTTAAAAGCTATCTTTGTGAAAAGTGCTGTCTAAGAGCTCCTTTTCTCTGCTGTTAGGCGCTTTGGAACACATTGTTATGGACTTCTGTGATGATTTAAATGACCCCATAAAATGTCTCTAAAAAGAATATATAGCAAGGGCAAAACCTTTGTGTTGAGTATTCTTCACTTTTGATTTTGTGCTAAACTGTTTGAAATTCAGCTTTTTTTCAAAAGCAATACAAATTCTAAGTTAAGCCTTTTTGGAATTTAGGAACTATATTATCTCCATTACTACACCCATGCTAGAGAGAGACTAATCAAACTGCTGCTGTCTGTGTTGCCATTAGAACATACAATGTTGAGTCAGTTCATGTTAGCACTGTCATTATTTGTCAGGCTAACAGCGCCTCTCATTCTCCCGTGTACAGTTAGACCGACATTGTTTTATCTCTGTCATCACATTAGGTTGAGTGGAGGAAATTCACTCTTAATGACACAGAGATTATTGGCTTTGTGTTTTGGTTTACCAGTAAATGCTGGCTATGCCAATGGGATTTCCCCGCATAAGCCTTCACTATCAGTTTACACTAACTGTTGCATTCTGCTGTTATCCACAAGGATATCAAAGCACAATAAATCTGTGCTGCTTCACTCAGAGACATTGTCGAGCACTAGTCCTGAAAAAGACTAGATCCTGTAAAGGTGCACCGAGCAGAGTTTTTACCGTAACAGAACGATGTATGTGGAAAAGTCGTTGACTAATTAGTCAGCAATTACTTTATGGCATTAAAACCTAACTTCCTGTTGTACTCTCTGGAAGAAAGCCTCCCCACCTCCACTAAGTTTCAGTTGCAACACTGCGACAAGCAGACATGTTGTCAGCAGCATTGTTATTATAAACAATCCCTTTCAGTTGTGTAGCAGTGCTGCTAATATATATCTTTTATAATTAAGTAGCGTCGTTGCATACCTATAGACTTCACATTTGCCAGAACATTCTTCAAAATCAAGCACAAAGGACATGAATCCAGGGATAAAACTGAAAGTCATTGACTAAGTGTTAGCGAGTGGTGGCTTCCATGTGTCAGAACTAACAAACTAGCTATTACCAAGTGAGAAAACTAGCTGGCATTCTTAAATTGTGTTGTGTTTAAATGAATGCAGAGCTGCAACGCTGAGTTGTGAGATGACTGTATCCACTGTGACTCAGGTGTCTACAACCCAAGTGGCACATATAGTCAGCAATAATTAGCGCCCAGATACTCCCTTAGGCCATTCACATGTATATGCTAATCAAGTATTCATTTAGGCAGCATATACTGGAGAACAGAGATTGTTATCGCAAAACTGGTCACCAGTAACAAACAAAAAATAAGGACATGATTTTCTTTAAAAAGTCAACAGTAATGTGACTTTGCCAAAAGTGAAACCAGACACGATTAATTATTCATTGGTCAATGAGGCATAGTTTGTTGCTTGTGTGAAGAATAGTCAGCAGTAATGTGAAGTATACATTATAAACGGTTTGACATGTAACATAATTATTTGATGAATGTTATAACTAGACTATTTAAAGCTAACATAAACTACCACAAGAAAGTTGTACTCTTACTTCAGTACTCTCCAACACTGATTATTTGTGATAATTTGAGGCCACTGTATACTATGCCTTGGATCTGTAATTCTTCGGATGCTGAAAAAAAGGTCGATTAAATTCATAGATTATTTAATGCCCCTTTAAAGTGATTGAACTCTTGCGAGGGCACACGTGATTAATGCCGCTCACTAAAATGAGGATGTCTGTAGGGAAGGAATGGCTTTTAAATATTGGAAGAACTGTTTGAAGCATTGCTGAATATTTAGAGTTCCAATGCTTTCATGTGGCTGGGTTGATGTGAAGTTCAGCCCCTTATTCTCTCTAGTATCTCTGTCCTCGTCAGTGTCTCCACTGTCACAGATGATGTCTGTTTCACGGACACAGAGAATCACATTTGCGCCGAGGCTTCCCTTAGTGAGTGGGCCAAGAAGTTTTGATGAAAACTCGAGAAAGGCTGTGAAAGAAGAGAAGATCAAATCAGCAGCTCTATCGGCCCTCATAAGTGCTGATCCCCCCTGAGAGAGCTTGTGGGATCACAATACTTCCCATAAAACAGCGGGAGCCCGGCCAGTCGTCTGAAAAGGACCTGCCTCTCACTGAAGTGAGAGAGTACTGAACTGGAGAAGGGAAAGAGTGGAGGGAAAAGAAAGGTTTCTCGTATACACAGGACATGAAGGGTTTTAGTGGTCAGACCTATAGAATAGGAGTAGGAATGGTAGAGTGGGAGGTGGTATGTGGGGATTGAAGAAGAAGGGGGGCCTTGTTGGTCATTATATGAAGCCTAAGTACAACAGCAGCTCCTCATTCTCCCAATCCTGAAGGTTCATGTCCCTGCTGTGTTTATCACAGGCCCCCTATGGATTCTTTTAAATAAGACAGGAATAAGAGGCAGGACTGTGTACTCCCACTGCCTCGCATTTACCTGAGGCTTACCCTTTTGACCTCAACTCTGCATGTCTCGCAAAAGAACATATTATATTCCTGATTAAGTTTGTATGTCTTTCTCATAAAAGGTTATATAAAATTGTTGACTAATTTGGAAAAAAAGAAAGCTGTTTATATGCTTCTTTTTTATTTTATAGTTAGTTTATTAAATTGCCCTACCAGAGGTGGGATATTTACCATGCCATTTCACTGCACATTTTTACGGCCCTTTTTCTAAGCAGTGTGTGTTTGGGTTTTTAAAGAAAGTAGTTACGGGCAAGAGGTAATGCCCTCCTCGTTCCCTGCAGTGAGATAAAAACATCAGGTAATAGCATTGTCGCAGAATGCAGTATTCTGAAACTTGCACTTAAAACCCAGAACTAAGTGGGGAAAATGAATCATTTCAAGTTGTATAGCCGTTTCCTGGTTGAAGGGACATACGAGTATGAATGCATGGAATAAATATGTCGCTGCTTTATGGAGTGTGAAATGGACCGATGCAAAGGCTTTGCCTGCGTTGTTCTGTCTGTTGCTCATTGTGGAGGTGACTCCACATTTATGGGCATTTACACCCCCGAATCTCACAGCTTGGAAACTCAAATTTATGGGTCCACTGGCACTTAAGTTTTTACTAGTGCAAAATATTTCAGTAGTTGGTTCATTCTGATAAATTGTTATTTAGCTAGGTCATTGGGCTTAAAACAGTACCAACATGCTATTCCCATTCAGATGATGGAATAGGATAATGATGAACACATTAATGAAGTGGCTGGGTTATTTACAGAGTTTATGCATGCCTGTGTCCAGGGGTTGCAATTAAAATGGTTCGCACACACAACCCTGAGTCCTAATGACCTAACAATCCCAGACACTTCCCAAAAATTGCTCATTATCTGTTCAGTTGACTGGGTGTGTTTGTCGTCAGTCTTCTCTGAGTAATGCCTCCTCGAAATAAACACAGTAAATACCCATTAATGAGAAACAGAAAATGTTTTATTTTGCTACAATACTAATTAATGAGCACTCTAAGTTCTGCATTTGGTTTTTCTTGTACGAAGAATATCATAAATGTGTGTTTGTCAAAAACCCGTTTACGCCTGTGTTGTATGCTTTCTTATTCCCCTGCTAAAATTTACGTTATCATGTTGGTTTATCAGAATTTTGTACATTTATTGGAAATGTGTCATTAAATAGGGCCACACTTTTTGATCATCTTCATGTTATACTTTTTTTTTCTCTCCAAAAACCAACTTTGTTATTCTTGTGCTATTTTCTGATCCTTTCTCTTTACCATTTGTCCAGTTGCCTTACCCCATTAAGAGCATGCTTGCCAGGACCCTGTGTCCATTGATTGTGTAGGATCAAGTCACATCATGGGTGACCTTTGACCCCAGAGTCCATTCTTGGCCTTAGTGTGCAGCTGTGGTGAGAGTTGGCATTCCTCCCCTGTATGTCAGAACACCATTAGCTTTCACTGTGAAGAATGCAATACCATTTCTTTAAATGACTAAAAAACTGACAATGACAACGAGAAACAGAAACTAAGTAGCAAAGCTTCAGTGGTCTCGAAAAATGTCATTTTCCTTCATTCCTCACCAGTTAAATCTTCCCTCATTAATCATAAAAGTTGTGTTTGTATCTCAGTTTATGAAACTGATAAATTGCAGCAGAACCATTAAATGTCAAACAATGTGCATCTTTATGCATGTAAATACATAATTCATGGTAAATGTACATGATAAATGATTCTTAAAGTCTCAGAAAGACTTACGATCTCTGTTGTTGCACGATGTAATGGGATTTTAATGGCTCTGATAGCCAAAACACATGTCCCAACTGACCCACGCACATATGGCACCCTTTCTCTACATCCTCTGAATCTTGCTCTCTGAGTTCTTTTTTTTTTTTTAATCTAGGCTTCCATCTTCCTCTGTCTTTTCTCCAGTCCTTTTTCTTTTTTTCTCTGTTTGCTTCTAACTTCCTCAGTCTGTGCCTTGTATTGGGTGCGCAGAACTAGACTGATATGCTGCTGTTTTCACAAGCTCTTATGAGTGGTGGTGAAAAGACGAGAGACATCTTTAAGCCTTTTGGGACCCCACAGCCACAAGTGTCTGCAGGGCTGTCTATGTTGGAGTCTGTTTTCTTAAAGTCTGGGAAAGAGAAAGACCTCATAGTTCCTCAAACCCTTTGAAATGCTGTTTTTGTGATCGATTCACAGACCAATTCAGTTATCCCAAAGGAGCAAACCCCTGCTCACATGCTCCAAGGAAAACTCATAGTTTTTTGAAGCTGATGGTATTTGCGTTTTATGCAGGCAAACTGGGAAAAGTGTTGATTTGTCCTGGGCATCCATTGCTCCACAGGCTTTGAGATCAAGACGTTTGCTCACTCTGAACTCCTTGCCAATTTGTCTCACTGAGAGACAAGCAGTCTTAGTGTTTTCCCTCTTGTCTCTCTCACCAATTCTCTATCTAAACTCGCCCACTAGCCTTACAGCCCTCTTACCTTCTGTCCTCTTCTTTCCCCTTTCATTTTTTCCTTCATCTTCTTCTAAACTTTCTCTACTTCAAGTAAAGTGTAGCTTGCACAAATTTACCAGAGCTGAACTTGGACCCCCTTTGCTATCAATGTATAATGCTTGTTCCTGTCTTACCAATGCAGATGGATGTCAGACGTTGCAATCCTAAACACTGTGTTGAGCTGGGGTATGTCTTTGATCTCTTTGACTAATAGTAATGGCTTGTTTTTGTCTGGGGGGGGATCTTGGCTAGCTATGTCAAACAGGGATTTCATCAGGGCAGGCAATGTGTCTTTTTTCGTATTGTTTTACAAACAGAAACTGGATTAGTTAAGTGCTGAGAGGAAGAACAGTGTAGAGACAGTGACAAGATGCATGACCACTTTTTGTAGCTTATCAGTGATCAATGTTTGAGCTGCTAATCCCTTGTGCACTTACAACACTCATATTTCAATGACTGACTTCATGCAAACACACAAGCCTGAGTTAGTAGTTAGTTAGAGAGTGTGGGAGTGGGTAGACAGAATGTAGTTAACCACATACACTCTACAGAGCAAAATCTTGAATTTTAATAAAGTAAAATGTTATATGTATTATTCCACTTTTTTGAAAGTTGATCACACATTTTACGGCTGGTTGTGCTTTTTGAAGTGTAGGAGTTGCACACTATGCTGACTTTGCCGTTGGCTTATCCAAGCCATGAAAGCAAATGCACCTGTGATAAATACAGCCTGCTATTATCACTCATTGAATCAATTAATTCAATCTTCCTAAAACATTTATGCCAGTCGTTACCACACCGATTCCAGAACGGGGAGATGGATTACAGGTGCTTCCTGTAAGCAGAAGAAGAAAAAAAAGACTGATTAAAGTGGGATGTGAGGCGTTTTCTTCCAGCCCTCCGCCCCTCATCCCTCCGTCCTTATCCTCCTTCTTGAGGCTGCCACACCAGTTTGTTTGTACACTTGACAGACACTTTTCCAGCCTAAAAGAGGCCACAGAGGGACATTCCCATGTACAACCTCTCAGCAAGCCAATGTGAGATGATAGTGTGGGGTGGGGTGAACGAAATAAATAACTCATGCTAAGTTATTTCTCCATGAAGGGAGCGGAGCGACAGCTGATAGGGACATGTTTAGACAGTTGCGCCCGGGCAGGGCATTCCTCACCCTCTACCAACGCGCGCACACACACACACACACACACACACACACACACACACACACACACACACACAGTCCTTTTGGATACCACCACACATTTAAACAAATATACACACAAAATATTGGGCAGGGTTCTTGACTCATCCATTACCCCCCACAAACATGTGCACACACATACTGAGTGACATTCCATTTCTTCTGCCAACATGCCAAGGTTCTCACACATACATGCACACGTACACGCACTAAGACTAACATACAAACACATGTGAGCTTGATTAGAAAGCTGTGGTTGGTTGACAAATGGCACGGTGTTCATATTTTGCCTCTGGCATGACGGTGGTAATGATTCCATAATTGTCCTGAGCGCTCAACACTCACTTCCAATCAGCATCCAGAACAGCTCTGCAGCTGGCTACCCACGCCTCTGAAACCTGCAAAGACACACACTTGACACACACATATTCAAACAAACAAAAAGATTCAGTTGCAACTGTGGTAATAGGAGTCACGAGAAGAATGCTGTTCATTTCAGTATGTTCTTGGCTCTTATCTTTTGCTCAGGCAGAGAAATGTTGCTGAGGGTGAGATGGGTCTGATACATTGAACAAGGCAGCTGTGTGCCATTGCAGTCATGCCTGTAGACTAAGTTAGAATAGCTGGGACTGATAGGATTTGATGAAGTTTGCTGTGTTTATGATGGTAACTTCTGATTTCCCCTTTGCTACGTTTGAACATACGATCAAGGGAATTGGCATGTACCATGTTAACCTTTGAAATATACTTGGATTCAGGGTGCTGTGAGCCTGAATGTGGGCAGTATGATGCTTTCTATCCCTGGTACGTGCTGAACATCCATAACTCACATGTTACATGTACGATCCGTTCCTGTGTATAGCAAGGACCTTATCTGGGTCATAGTGTGAATGGTGCAGAATCTCTCTCTCTCTCTCCCTCTGTCCCACTCTTTGCACTTAGAGGGAAGAAAAAAATTCAAACAAGCAATCCATTTGCCATGATATCACCCAGTGCTTGCTAGCGCAAAACATCTTGTCCAAATCATAGAGCTATTACTTTGTATAGTGGGGTTAGACATTCTCTGAGAGAGATTCACCTCTACACCCCATGCAGACTTTAATTAGTGATGAATTAAGCCTCTGGTCTCGACTTGCTGGAATATGGTCCCTCTTGAAGGTTAGCTCTGCTTGAATACTTTAGGACTGACCTCTCTGAAAGGCTGCCAAGAATGTCAGAAATCCTAGTTGCGTGGGAGTGCCATACCGGGTTCCTCCTGGGTTGGTTGGTTGCTTTCTCCGCTGTGTTTCTGCTATTAGCAGTGCCCTCTGCAGGATGCCTGGACCGCATGTGATGATGTAAGCACATTTCTCCTGTGCTCTGCAACTGCCTGTGGCTATGAAGCAATGCAGGACAGACTTTTAACTCTCTCTCTCTCTCTCTCTCTCTCTCTCTCTCTCTCTCTCTCTCTCTCTCTCTCTCGTTTCCTTTTCCCTTTTGCTGCAAATACAGAACCGCTGATTTTTTGGATCTTTATACGGTTAAGAGATATGAAAGCTACATAAGGTGTTGTCACTGTGAAGGCTGATACATCAATAAAACACTGCTCACTTAAGAGGGTATTTACACGGTTGGATGCACAAAAAATATGCATAATCACTTGTCATCTGTTGTAGGAGAGGATATGACATCATCACCAGCTAAAGATGGTGTGTCACAGAAAGACCAGGCCAACCAGTCTGTATCCATGTGTTGTTGCAGCTTTAGAAGTAGAAAGCTGGCCTACAGTGAGCCAGAAGATCTGACAGCACATGTCACAGTAGTCGGGTTTCCATTCAACTGTCAAATCAAATTTTAAGTGAACTTTTGAAATGCCACAAAGCAGAAATGCGAATTAGGAGCGTTTCCATCAACTGGTTTGGAGCGCATTAGTCTGGATTGACGGAAGTACATTTCCAGGATAACTGCCTGACATCCGTCGCCTTCTGCTCTCTGTGTGTTGCCATTCTCAAACTCTATTCGCTTTGGGAAACAACAACAAATCGTTCAACAAGGCAGGCCTGCTTGGTTCTTTTGGGCAAAGAATTTGTTTATGGCATTTATTATCTAACTGGGGCGTTTTGGGACCAATTGATGGGGATTGCTGTGGACAAAATACACACGGCGATACACTGGTGAGAGCAAAATGATGTTTAACCATGTATCCAGCTAATTTAACTAGCTCACGTTACTGTTTTGTCTTCATTTTGCAGAGCCACAGTCGCTGTTGCCTTAGCACCGCCCAAGACGACTGTGATTGGTTTAAAGAAATGCAAACAATCCAGAGTGTTTTTTTCTCCTATCCCAGAATGTATGTGTGCTGTAGCCAGACCTTACTCCACAGCAGGGAGATGCGAGACTAGGAGCGCATAAACTAGCGTAGTTTCATCAGAAGTTGGTGGTATGGGCTACACTTTACACATAGCTATAATCCGCCAGTAAACAGAGTAGAAGAAGTAGAGGTTTGCGAAGCAGAAACAAAACAACTCGCCTTGGCCATCTTACCCATCTACGAGAGAAAAATGGAGAGAGGTCTTTCAGTATTTGGTTTAATTGGGAAAGTTTTAATTGTTCTTTCATGTCAGGTAGTATTGGCCATGATTTATCTTGTCCGGAGATGAAGACATGGCTTTGCACGTTATGGTAATATCCAGGAATGCGTCGACAGCGGAAATAGCTGATCGGTCATGTGAGTTAAATGTTCGCTACATCAGAACTTATTCGGCAAAGGTGTTTCCATATCTAATTTAGCGCATCAACTCTTTTTTAATAACATAGGCAAAAAAACACAAGCAAGCAAGCGTAAAAACATTTTTTGCGCAGTTGAGGAAGTTTTACTTCTGTTCAGCGTTTCTAATGTGATACTTCAAAATGCACATGAAAATGAGTTTATGGAAACACGGCTAATGATGCTAAACGTAAATTCTTTGCCTTTGTGTGGACACAAAATATGTCACTGACAATTAATGCAAAGCTGATATGTAGAGGGTTATCCAGAGTTGTCCTTGTGTGTGTGAAATTGTGTGTGTGACAGATGATGGTGTGGACTGGTTAGCTGGTCTATCTATGCTGCACTGCTTAGTAAAGCCTTTAAGGTCTGGTTGGTTCGGAGGAGGTCTATATAAGGCTGCTTAGGAAGACGTTCAGGGTCCTCTATGTTAATGAACTAATTACTTCGCTAATTGAACACATTCGATGTGCCCCCCTTCCCCCACAGCCAACCTCTTCTTCGCTTTCTGTTCTGATGCCTTGTAGCAGCCTTTGACAAATCCAAACAGCGATTTTCCCTTTAAGCCAGCCTCTTCTGGAGAAGTCAAAAATTGAACTATTTTAAAATTCAAAACATCACTGGCAGCAACAACAGCTTCACCCATTCGTCTAATTGATAGGCAATCATGGGTTGATTTCCAAATTCATTGATTTAAGTTGCAGTATTGACTTGAACTGAAAGTGGAGCAACAGAAATACCGTCTTAGTCTCAAGTGACAGGATTGGTTGACACAGAGTAGGTAGGGGGGTTTGATTTCCCAGACACAGATTAAGCTTAGTTGAAGAGTAATGTGTCAGCTTCAATGGAGGCTCTCCATCACAGAGAATATAGGCCAGGATTTAATTTAATCTGTGTTTAACTTGTGGAAATGTTATGGTTTGTATGCATTGTAGTTGTTCACATTGTATTTGTATATGACTTCAAAACAATGGTTTATTGATGGCTTTTTTGTTAGATTGGATAGATTGTTTACTATATTATTGTTTGGATTGTTAAAGACGGTGAGCTTTGTGGTGATAGTGGATATTTTTTCACCTGTTACAGTAATATGTGAGAGGATCTTGGTGTGTGTGTGTGTGTTGTTGTTTAACTATATTCGTGGGGTCCAAAAACCGGGAATACAGTATACGTGGACAGCTTTGTGGAGCCAAAATGCTGGACCCCACAACTTTAAAAAACTTGGTTTTAGGATTAGGGTTAGAATTAGGTTATGGTTAGAGTAAGGGTTAGGGTTAGGCATTTAGTTTGATGGTTAAGGTTAGGGTAAGGGGCTAGGGAATGCATTATGTCAATGATAGGTCCCCACAAAGATAGTGAAACGCACTGTTTGTGTGTGTGTGTGTGTGTGTGTGTGTGTGTGTGTGTGTGTGTGTGTGTGTGTGTGTGTGAGAGTGCGTGCGTGCGCACATGTGTGTGATTGCTTTGAGTGTGAGGGTCTCTGATATCTTCTCTCCCTTTAGCCTGTTTTTTCCTCCTGCTCTTTTCTTCCCCTCTCACTTCCATTCCTTTCCCCCTTCCCATTTCTCACCTCTTCCTCATATCTTTCCAATTTATTTTGTCAGCTCTCTTTCCCATTTCTATACTCTTCCCACTTTTCCTCCACTCCTGCTTCTCCCTCCCTCTCCCTTTCTTTTCTTCCACCGACCCCCTCCCCTCTCACCCTTCTTTGGGACAGGGAGTTCTGGGTTGGGCGACAGCAGCAGCTGCAGAAGGAGCAGCTGCTCTATGTATGTGTGTGTGTGTGTGTGTGTGTGTGTGTGTGTGTGTGTGTGTGTGTGTGTGTGTGTGTGTGTGTGTGTGTGCGTGTGCGTGTGTGTGTGTGTGCGAGTGTGTGTGTGTGTGTGTGTGTGTGTGTGTGTGTGTGTGTGTGTGTGTGTGTGTGTGTGTGTGTGTGTGTGTGTGTGTGTGTGTGTGTGTGTGGGTCGGTGGGTGGGTGGGTGTACATGCCACAGCTTGTCCCCTCCACCAGGCTGCTTGGACAGGGTTGGTCCCAGCAGGGTACCACAACCCTGCCAACGCCCCACCAACCAACCAGGCGCATGTGTGCTGATACTCACAAATCACAAATGCCACTTACAGACATAAGAACCATATGCACAGCCATACACAAGACAATTTCACATACACATTCATATTGAAATACACTCCTATTCAATGAGAAAACCAGTGAATCATTCAGTTATGAGCCTCAGCAAAATGTATGGAAATATACTCTCACAACTTCTATACCCTTATCATCCATCCCCTTATGGAGTTTGTGACAGACAAAATGCAATTTAGAAATATGTAAAAGGATGACGAATGAAGATTAAAAAAAAAAACATGGACGTTTATAACCGCACCCTCTGGAGTCCTTTCACACTGCAGGCTCCAAGGTTTAGTGCCCAGGGCAATGTTAAACTGAACTCTCAGTGTCTGAAGGTGAAGGGGGATCATCAAATTTCATAGTCAATGGATAGTCCTCAGAGGCTTTCATCCTGTATAGAGGCGATTTCCACTCGCTCATCCCTGCACGAGTGCACCCCCTCTTCCCCTCCCACACACCCCATCATCAGATTATAGGCATTTTTAAAGTGTTCTCAAGTTGCTGTTGTCTTTGTTTGGCTGCTCTAATGAGAGATAGGCCTGAGGCGATGATTCTTCACAGGTAAACAAACAAAGCCATAGGCTAATGTTTGCTTTAGATGGCCGCTATGCTGTCTGTATAAGGGGCCTGCTTGGATGTGACTTCAACAGGGGAGAAGGAAGGTATGAACACCAGAGAAAAATAAAACAAGGAAGGAAGGGTGGAAGAAAGAAATTAATGACAGCGAGAGACAGGCAGGGAGAAGGGTAGCGAGAAGAGAGAGATTGGTGCTATCATCCAGTTAGCGGCTGGTGCTAAGGGAATGCTGTCCTGTCATCGGAGCCAGCCATGCAGAAGGGGAAGCAAGCTCTTCTATTGCACCTTGGCGTCTGTCTGCATCTGTGCAACACCATCTTATTGCCTTGTCGCTGCTTACTTCATCTGACCACGCTTTTTCCGCTCTCTTCTCACTCATTTCATTTATCCCTCATATATCCGATATTTCCGATTTCCTACCCTATGCGAGGGACATCCATCTCCCGCTCCTCCACTTCATTTATTTTTTCCCCCTTCCTCTCTTCAAAACCTTCACCACCCTCACATGCTGCAGTTAATTCTCCCGACTTTCTCTTTCCTGCTCGTCATGCTCCAACGCTCATGTGGGAACTCCGGTATTATGCCTGTGGTGTTGTGGCCTTGGCCTGGGGGTCAGTTCTTAGGCCCAGAGGGGTGCTTCTCTTCTCGCCTCTGGAAACTGGGGGTACTGGGCAGTGTGCTGGGCTTGAAGGATGAACAGCTGGAGGGTTTGAGGCCAGTTGGGGCTAGCAGAGGCCACAGAGGTCACAGCCATTGAAAACCTTGGCTCCCAGCTCAAAGGTACGGGGTGAAAGAGGATCATGCTTCTGGAGCAGAAAAAGAGCTCTTGTTTCCCTGTGGCTCACAAAGGACACAGCCATGCAGGCAGCCAAGCAGACTCTCTCCCAAACAACAGCCCCATCATTCTCTTGTCATGTGATTACATTTTCTGTGTTTCTATGCACGGCAACAGGAATTATTACATTTGTGGTGCAGCGTAGCAATAATATATGGTGTTTATTTTTAATAAACCAAGCTGTGTCCCTACACATCTCAGAAGCCGTTGCCAGTGATATATAATACTTGGCTGTGGAGTGTTCATCTTTCACGTTTATGATGCTCATATAGGTAGGGGAAGAAGTCAATAACTTCCAGGGTCTAGTGCAGCACCACTAAGCCATTCCCTGGTCGTGCAGTATCAAAAAAGCAACTTTTTTTGATTAGTAAACAGTGGAGCATGCCCTTCAGGGTACTTCCCGGGACTGGGAGAGACATAAAGGTTAATCTTCAGTTTATTGCCACCAGCAGTCAGACTGATAGTATCTTTTAAAATTCCTCGTCAGGCACTATTGATCCACTGACGTCAGAAGCCCCCAGACATGACATTTCTTGTTTCCCATGCTGCCTGACGATTACATGACTATCTATGTTCACTATTCAAGAAGACCCTCAGACTCTCAGACATGTGGCACCTGGCTTAATACTCTACAACATGGCTAATAAACTAGCTTCTTTGGGTTTTGATGTTGGTGTCAGCTGAAATCCTCTGTTTACGTTTAATTTGACTCTACATAATTCACCTTCCTCGAAAACACAAGCAGCCAAGTCAGTGATTGGAGTGATAAGGCACCCTTTCTAGTTGCAATGAGCCGTCGCTCCGTGTTATCGGGCCTATTAATCTGAGTATGTATTTTATTTGAGGAAGACAATAGGGTCAGCGATCAGACTGGCGCATGCTCTGCTTCTCTTCTCTCGCTCTCCACTGTGTGTCTTCTTTAGATGCTGGCCTGTGATGGGAAATCTATATGGTGCGAGAGGCCAATTTAGGTGGCTCCAACAGTGTTTGTTTGAAGAGTGAGCAGCCAGGGTAAACACAGTGAATAACACCTCCACTCTCTAAATGATTTCAGACTGAGGAGATGTGAGGGATGGTATTTTTCATCAGCTATTTTCCCCGAGACGTGTGTGATGTAGGGGAGAGAGGAGCTTAAGGAAGTTTTCATCGCCATTCCGTTATCCCTGTTCTTGTACCTGTGTGTCGGCGAGTGTCTGCATATACAACCTTGTAAACTACCCAATCACTGCTATTTTTAGGGTCTGTCAGATGAGCAAAAACATCCCAGAGTTTTTTTTTTGTCTACTGTGCACAATTTGAACAAAATTACCCTTTTAGGCCTTTTCTAGTCCAGGCTACAGCACTTATGAGCCTGCAACTCATTCCTATTTAAGATATGGTGTATCAGGCTTAGTGGGCTGCAATTAATTCACTGCCTCCAGGGCCTCTCTGGCTTTGTATGAGGGGTCAGACTGGGTCAGGCTAGATTTTTTTCTGAGGGTAAGCAGCACTAGGTTTGTGTTGGATCAGATGAGACTGGGCTAATTCTCTCCAGCAGCTGGTCCTTTTCACTCACTGTTTACCCTACAATGCAAAATTGTCTGCTTTGCCCTGCCTGCCTATAAAGAAATCTCTTTATACTTCAGCTGACCAAATTTAACAATCCTCTTAATTAAAAGCAGAACTGATGCTTTCTTTTTTTCAGGGTGTATTGATTCAGTAAGGGGCATTTGGTCTGAAGTAAGCAAAATCTCTAGATTGGACTGTGTTGAATCTAAATTGAGTTGTGTCATGCATCTTCAAGCCAAGTCACTTCTATGGTTTGTAAGCTCCATCATTATCTCTGGTGTCCCTTGTTTCGCCTCCCCCCTCGTTGGCAGATTTAGCTAAAGCTGAGCAGCTTCTCTGGTCATTTGGTTACTTGCTTGGTGGGTCAGCCAGTTCTCTGTGCTCTCTGTGGCCACCACTTCTGCATCTGGGAGTTGTTTGCCGAATGCTGTGTCATCAGAGCTTTGCTGTCTTGCCCCAGAGCAAGCTAAATCTAAACACAGCACTTTGTGGCTGAAAGGCCATCTGTCACGGGGAGGGAATCCGGCTTCTCCTCCAAAAAGCATAAACAGGGGCGGGCTGTTAAGCCATGGTGCAGCTCACTGTCATGGAAATGCCCCATCTGAGTAAGGCTCAGACCCTAATCCTGCACCCTCCCATCTTCACAGCTGCTTTTTAGGGCTCTGTGGCTGCCTGTGCATACTCACTGCCTGTTTAGTCGAGAGAGAGAGAGAGAGAGAGAGAGAGAGAGAGGCCTTGTGAATAACATTCAATCATAGATGGCTAGTCGGCTTGTTAGCTGGTGGTTTACAATCATGTTTATGCGTGCTAAGCTCATCATCACACATAACCTGCCCTGACCTAATGGGTTTATCAGCAGATATACTGTATAAGTGATGTATCTCAATATAGTTTATAGTATATACAGAGATTTATCTGATGATATTCCCAGACAGGATCAACTTTTGAATGGTTACATGTACAGGTGCAAATTTAGAAAACATGGCTAAATGCAGGGATGCACGTTTGCCTGATATTGACAATTCAATTAAATGTATTCTTTTGTTTGTGCAATATACAGTAGGTGTATTTTATCATTGCATTATTTTAAAATTGTTCCTATCTAAAATACAGTTTGAGACTTTTTTCAAATCTATAGCTCTTGGATAGCTGGTCTGGAGTGTTTATGATAAGTCAACTACTTTTCTGTCAACTCAATCCCTTTATCAGCCTCAGAACGAGTGTCGTCTGAACCCCAAAACAGCTTCTGAGGAGGAACAGCTGAGAGAGGGACAGGGAGCAGAAGATCCTGACATTTCATATGTGATTGCAGAGATTTACGTGAGGTAATTATTCGGGCTGTGTCTGCCAACCCAGCGAAGATCAATTTTTTCAATCAATTCCACTTTTAAGAGGATAGGCCAGATTACCAGGGCTGAGGGCCGATGTGGACGAGGGGCCCATAATGCTCTTAATAGGTCACTAAAATGTGTGTTAGAAACTCTGGTTGAAGCCAATGTAGGATTCCTCTGAGATCAGCCTCTTTCCTTTTACTCTCTCTTGCTTCTTTTCTCCCTGCCCCTTAGTTCCAAAATAAATTATTTGTTAAGACAGACTCCCCGTTATTGAAAAATTTAGAGGGTAATATTTGTCTTTAGTAACTTTATTGTCATTTTTGCAAACAATCAATCATTTCTTTTGCAAATCATTTAAAATCAATAACTGCACAGATCCAATTTTCTATTGTTTTGGTCAAGGCCAGATAATGGACTTGTGTATGATATGAAACAAAAATACAATGCCTGTGTCTAATTATTCTTAGTATAAGTAATTTGTTGAACCTTTTTTTATTGAATAACAGAATTACCCTGAATAGTCCTCTGAGGGGGGGATATCTGTTTTCCATTAGTCCTCACTGTCTGGGGGTTTAAAAGTCAAAGTGCAGAGGTTACTAAGGAAAACTTATTTTAATTATTTTTCAAAATGTCCCCTGAATATCCATCTGGGAATGGCACAAAAACATTTGAGAAGATGACCCTAATTGTTGAGAGCTTTGTGCATTGAAGGGGGATGGTGTGTGTGTGTGTGTGTGTGTGTGTGTGTGTGTGTGTGTGTGTGTGTGTGTGTGTGTGTGTGTGTGTGTGTGTGTGTAGAGTGGGGATTTCGCCATATAGTCCAGTCTCTGTGGCTTGAATCAGATAAGGGTAGAGTAGTGACAGGATAGATGGGAGAACTAGCCTAAACCCAGCCACTGTTTATTTAGACATAGCAGCAGGCTGGAAAGTCAACAGTGGGAAGGACAGCAAATGCACACCAGCACCAGAGAAACCTGAGACCAGCGACCTAAGCTGGTGTCTCAGCGTCTCAGATAGGGATTTCTGTTCTTGGATCAGTTTTGTGAGTCACCTCATTGGGAGTGAAACTGCAGGGAATTACAACGGATTGCTGATCTCAGATCTGCAGCCCCACTCTGAAAGACTTGGTAAACACAAACCCTGACCATGGTAGCCTGTCCAGTGTTTCTCGCACTCACTGGGGAGGAAGGTCACCGGGGCCCTGTCAACAGTGGGAGCTACAATTCAACCTCAAGCCTTGTGTGAGTAACAAAAGAAGGAAAGAAAACACCGCTAAAGGGGTAAACAGATGAGCCCCCCCCCCTTAGCAGATAGTCCATCACGATTCTACAACCATGAACACAAACCCCCAAATTTAGAGAATATATTGATTGACATCCATGCGTTTTCTGGCATTTGAGTTCAACTACATTTATGATTGGTGCTATATGTGTTATATATCTGCCAGTGCCTTTAATATGCTTTTTAAAATCTATTTGCTGTTAAATCCATTATTAGTGGCTGACTGCTTTGGATACATAAAACAGTGAAACATAATTATGTGTGGGGAACTTTCTGAAAAAAACACTAAATGAGCATTTCATTCAGCATTTAGCCTTTACCTTCCCACCATACAATTAACTGGATTAGGATTTGGTGCCTGGCCCGAATGCTGCAGAGAGCACTTCCTTTAGGAGCGGTTATACTTTCAGACATGTTGATCACAGATCCTGATGACTCTGCCATACATTTGGTATAGGACTTCTGTCTGGGTACTGCTCTGCATGGCTGTAAATAACTTCTGAGGCTTTCTGGTGATTTTCTGGAAAGTTACAGTGATCATGGAGCTAGATGCCTGTGGTGCCAAGTTGGAACCACGTTTAAGAAGGCCCCTCTCCTCTTTCCCCCTCGCCACATGAAGGTGAATTATTTCTGAACAGGTTTTTTTGCCTAATGGTTGATTATATATGAATGATGGCAGCTAGGATGTGGATGATTTCAATGTGCATTTGATTTGTTTGTTTTTATTTATTTTTATTTTTACCCCCTCTCTGCAACTCGACACTCACCGGCACATACCTCTGAGACATCTGCAGAAAGGTTGGCATTAGCATGTGAAAGGGTTCATGCAGACAATGCTATGCATTATGTATTTACAGCATTTGTATGAAATGCAGCTGCTGTCATTCTTGCTAACCTGTAATCTACTGGCAATATTTTAGGCGGAGCATGGAGAACAATCTAAACAGTAGCTACTAGTGCTTCTACTTTACCATACGCTGTGTACGTGAAAAGCTCACCGTGTACTCCATCCCAAGAAAAATCAAATGCAAGGAAGTGTCGGATCTGTCAGAACTGGCTGAGCCAACTGTCAGGTAGCAAGACACACTACGAAGTGGCCTGTGTTAATGAGAAAGAGGTTGTTTTTCTTCTTACCCAGAGGCAACATAGGCAAGCCGTAAACAGAGCATTTGATAAAAGCATGTTGTGTAATTGTCACTTTACAAAATCAGCCACACATTTTCCAGCACTATCCCCTATATGAGTGTGTATGCGTAAATCCTGGCTTGTTAGAAGATGTGTGGTGAATGTGAAAGATAAAGACACTCTTTGTGGGATATATTTGGAAAAGTTACAAACACTTAAAAGACATTTCATCTCCTTGTGATATCATGGAATTAAGACCTTATAATGCTCCTCCTTTTAACAAATATCTGACATATCTGCAGATGCAAACTTGGACAGCACTGTTTGTAAAGTTATGGTGCATAAAAATAGTATACTATTAGGATATTTATTGCTTTTGGATTGCTTAAACATTGGCACCACCTTGTTATCTGAAGTGAATCTTGTTAAAGCATATGATTAATGCGCTGTTAATATTCTCTCACTGGACTCACTTGTACAATTTCCACTTCCCATGTGGTTATGGTATATCATATAAAATACTTGGCAATAACAGACAAAATATCCTCTGCAGTCACAGCTGAACATGTTGCCTGAATCATCCAGAGAATCACATTGACTCTATATAGTCTTAAAGTCCCTGAGCTTGTCTGTGTGCTCTGGCTGCCTGTCATCATCCCATCATGCATCACAGTAAACTTAGCCTTCAGTGGCGAGAGTGGCAATGGGCTGCCACAGCTGCTGCTGCCGCTTGAGCCGAGCAACGGCAATGTTTACCCAGACACAGACAGAGACAGGGTGGGCCGAAGTGAAACACACAACCCCAAATTGCTATCTCGTCTTGTGCCTTATCCCATTCTGTGACGCTCACACAGTTCATCTGTTGCACCAGCCATGGACTCCAAATATATCTGTCAGCCCTCGCTCCACTTCTTTCATTGTGTCTCTCTTTCTCTGCCTATTCATCTTGAGGTTTTTTCTTTTTCTTTTTTCTTGATGGACGGTTTTGCACCTTTGGATTTTAGTGTCACAGTTAAATGTGTGTTTGCATGGCTATTAGTGAGGCCCACTAAGGGATGAGTTGCACACCCTCCTGACCCCTTCCACAGTCAGTGATCGAGCACTCTCTCTCTCTCTCTCTCTCTCTCTCTCTCTCTCTCTCTCTCTCTCTCTCTCTCTCTGTATTATGTGGTTTAAATTGCTCCAAACCAACCATAATGTTATTGACAGCTTTCCATTTTTGCATGCGACTTGGGTTTACACAGGACTGAAAACACAGTGGAATGCATCATCAGCTATAATTACAAGCTGTGTGTTGATTGTAATTTAAAACATAACTTTTAAAAAAGAAACTTTCTGAAGTGCTAAACAGGAAGAGTGTCAGTTTTATTGTGGGTGCTTAGTGGGCAAAACATGCACGCGAAACACATGGCGTGCAGGTCTAATGTTTCTCCTAGGACCCCCTTCCCCACCTTCATTACCAGAGAGCTGCTTAATGACAACGTCAATATTGATCACAGCTCAGCAAAGCACTGGACGACCATGTGGTTAGTGGGCCAAGCAGGGGAAGGAAATCCAATGATTTTTTTTTTTTTTAACTTCCCTCATTCATCCCATTTTGCATCCTGGAAAAAGCTCAGAATCAGCAGTATTCTCTTCTCAGTACTTCCATCTCCCTTACATCTCTTTCAATTTCTTTTAAATCGCTTCCCTCCTGTCGTGCGCACACTAGTTTTTGACATCTTTTTACTGGCTGAGACGGTTCAGCAGGGGTGAGAGCATGCCCTGTTTTGTCAGCCTGGTGCCTATGCAATCTTAAGTCAGCAGATAATTGCACTTTAGTGTGGAGTAAACATGGGTTAGAGAGGCGAAGAGTTGAATATATATAATCTGTTAGGACGAAAGCGTCCCATATAGAAGGAAGCCAAACTGATTACATTACCCTGCATGTAGCCTTGCGGTAAACATGCTTTTCTCTTCACGTGCACATAATTCTACATTTGTGCTACCACTCGCACCAAAGTTAATGCACCAGCGTGTTGATCAACAAATATTGATTATCTCTCTTGCTAATTGGGCCCAAGTTAATTACTAGCAATTAAAATCATGAATGATACATTAGCACAGATGCAGCAGACATTGCGGTGGGGAGAGCACAGACACTCACATATGTAAATTTGCATGCATTCCAATAACACCTACACTACTCAAGCCGATAAAACCTCACTCTCAAATACAGGAATAATTAAATTTTTAGCCTCCGACAGCATCCAACTGTGTAAACTCGCAGGGCCAGTCAGATAATTTGCTTTCCATCTCTTGAGGTTAAGAGACAAAGACAAAGAGAGACAGAACAAAGAAAAAAGGGTGACTTTACTTAATTCCTGGGAAAACCTGAGCTGTGTTCAAAACCGTTCACTATCATGGGAATAGTGCACTGTATTGTGTGTTCGCCATTTTGTAATGGTGTTCGAATTCTCCGCGGTTAATTTCATTCTCTATATAGTCCACTATAAAATACCCACAATGCACAGCTAATTTGATTGTAGATATGATGTACTCTACATTTTACTCCTGTATACCACAATGCAACGCGGCCGGGTTGGAAAAATGGAGCGGGTTTTAGTTTCTAAAGAGTGGAAATGTAACATTCAACATATATACAACCTTTTACTATCCTCCCGAGTTTGTTTTAGGGACGTATTAGAAGTATTTTTGTTTTTGTTTTCATGATGCTGGGCGCGCCCGCCTCTGTCATACGAATAACGGGCACATCTCCTGACGCAAGTCACGCAACGATGTGTTTTCAGTGAATGTCCGAAATCTTGTTTGGTTGTTCCCTATATAGTTACAGTAACTATTTAATAAACACTATATAGGGAATAGTGAGTAAGTGAATGAGGAAACGGTTTCGAACACAGCTCTGGTTTTACCTGAAGCTATCTGGTGCCTGGGATCTTCTCCTCCAAAGCCTCGCTGCTGGGCCGATAAGCTCTGCTGCCTCCCCAGGCCCAGGTCGCATTCCTTTCGATCAAGCCTATGGTTCAGTCGAACGTGGCTTTCACCTTTTAGCCCCGCTGTTCTTAAGCTGGTTGGTGGCTGCCTCTGCTCCCAAACTGCAACAACAAGAGGAAATGAAGGAAGTTTCGTCGACTGGCACCTTATCTGGTCAGGGTCAGTGCAGTGATCCCCGCAAATTAGCCCCGGATCCAAGTGAGTGTGTGTGTCTGCTTTCCTGCTGCTCCACGGCCTCCGACAGTTGACCAAGCGGTCAGGATTTTGTGGCCAAACATCAAAGCTATCAGATAAAGAGTGAAGATGTTTTGTTTTTTTTCTTCTCTTTTTTTGCAGCATATGCTTGCATTTGGTTAGACTATTAAAATGTTTGAGGCAGGAATGCAGTAAACCATTAAAGTTCATGAACTCACGGACCTGTGGACTGTGTGGTTTGAAATGGTCTTTTTTCCTTAAATTAGACTTATGATTCACTGTCTAAGTGCTGTGTCACACTACTGTGCATAAAAAATGGTATGTTTGAGGTCTCCAGAATTGCATCATTTGTCACTTTGCCTTGCAGTTAACAATAAAGTCAGAACTCCATGTCCAGACAGGATTTAGTGGTTCAAAAATGTACTTATTTCTTGCACAGCAGCAGACCAAAGAAATTCAATATAGGCTGTGACAATATAAATGTCTGTCCCAGAATGTCTTTTAATGTGTCTATAGGTTCAAAAAGCTTCTAAGTGCAGAGCCCATGAATCTGCATTCCACAGCTTCTAAATTACACTGCTGCTGCTTGGGAAATTGGATTCATTACTCCGGCCAGTGATACAACGATTACCCTATGACTGATACTCGTCCCCACTCCTTCATTCCTTTTCTCTTTGATGCTCAACATTTCTCTTTGTTCTCTCTATTACTTCACTTCCTTAATGTGATTTTGTCCCAAAACACAAGTGATAAACATATAGATTTTACGAAAAGTAATGTTTGCTTTTACAGACCCCCACTCTCAGTGCCTTTTTCTGTTTTCCTTTTTTTTGTGCAGTTTTCCTCTCCCCATAGACTCGATGATATATTCAGAGTGGGAAAGAACTGTTTTTATTTTGCCGCTGTTGATCAACGACTGTGCTGAGATGACACCAAAGACAAAGTGCTATGAAAAGAACTGAGCTATTCCCCTCTTCACAGGGCTTTTCTTGGCTAATTAAAGATTCATGCACAGCAATGTGGCAACTTTGACAGATCAGTTGCAGACGGTCTAAATAATGTTGTAATGCCTTTTAAAGCTCCTCTTGCTGGTGGATTTTCTTGCAAGCGAGGGCCTTTAAAGAAGGGCAGCTCCGACCCCAATAAATAGAACTGAGTTAAAAATGATTGATGTGTCTTGGGAAAAATCCATCCCATAATTTCACCTTTTCACCTTGGAGACACTTCCCTCTATAAGACCCATATTAAAGCTTGATTCTACCAACGAGGAGCAGGCGGTGTTTTAAAGAGAAGAACACATGTCTGTGAGCCTGTTCCTCCTTATCTAGCAGCTTCAGCCTCAGCCAAAGATAGATGTCTGCCATGCCAGAATGTTTATTTTCCTTGCCGATTAGCTTCGATTAAAAGCAGACCATGTTGTCTCTCTCCTCCTATTTGTGCATGTGTGTGTGTGTGTGTGTGTGTGTGTGTGTGTGTGTGTGTGTGTGTTTGTGTGCGTGCATGCTCCGATCCTCCCTGTGAGGGTGTGTAGGTGTTTGTGTGAGAGTCTCCGTTATTTCATCTCCACTAGGCTGCACATGATAATTAAGCCATGGGGGGCTGGGAGAAGGAAGGTGGGTTACAGCTTACAGCTTTGAGTAATTCTCAACCCTTCCTCTGCCTACCTTACCTTAACCCTCCCCTCCCGCCCCACATCCCCCTCCACCTCAGCTCCAATCCCACCTCAGGCTGTGGGAATTTTCTTTAGTCACACTCGGCTTACCAGGTAAACAAGCCTGAATGGGGAGACGCGAGCAGAGTCCATGGGAGTAATAAAACAGGGGAGGATGTAAATGGATTTACCACTGAGCCCCCCTCGCCCCCCCTGGAACCCCCCCCCCCCTTTAACGAGTCAATTGCAGACCTCTGGAACTCAGATGCCCGGAGAGCTCTGAATTTGTGTAGTGGGGACTTTTTCTTTAAATACACTTTCCATTCACTCTTGTCCGCACAGGATTTCTCTCTCTCTCTCTCTCTCTCTCTCTCTCTCTCTCTCTCTCTCTCTTATGTGTCCGTCCCAGTCTTGATAACAATGTTGTTGTTTTTTTTAATTTAAAGCGCTGCACTTTAGACCTGAAAGAGGCAAAAGGGAATGCCTTTTATAAAATGACGGTACTGTGTTTAAATAAGTGTAAACTCCATGAATGGGTTGACACACTATGGCGAGGACATCTGGGTTTGGTGGTTGATGTCCAACCTGAGTGGAGGAGTTTATACAAACTAGCATTAACGAAAAGAGTAGCTGACCTACAGTAGTCCTGGTGTTAGCGACAAATGTCCTTTTTGTCCAGAAAAAGAAACTGTGTTTCATTGTTATTGTGAGTGTGTGCACCTGCCGCCGTTGTTCTTGTTGCTGGAGAAACTATTTAGTAAGGTAGGGGAGGTTTTCTCCATACAAATGTTCATCCTTGGGTTCAGGTACAGTAAGTTTGCTAAACATAAATACCAGCTGTTAAACATCATCTTGGGCCAATCAAAGATGGCTGTGTATGTGAGCAGAAAGAGGAAGGTGGATGAATCTGTTGACATTGATGTGAATCTACTGTTTACTCGTGTGGTGAAAGCGAGAATCAGGATTGATTTTAATTATTATAAAGAGATGAAGGATGTTGATCAGTTCAGTGTGATCTGGGCCCATGGTGATGTGTTGTGCTCTGTTGAAGGAGACCCATCTTTTCTCAGGAGTTGATGTAATTTATTTAAGTGTATATGTATGTATTTATTGGTCTGTTGTTTTGAAAAGAGAATTTTTTGTTAATAACGAGTTGGAACATTGATTGAATAAAGTTCCTTTAAAAATCAAAAGTCTCTCTCTCTCTCTCTCTCTCTCTCTCTCTCTCTCTCTCTCATTGCCTCTCTGTGTCTCTCTCCATCGCTCTCTCTCTTTGCCACAGAAACATTGGTAATTCTCAGAGGCAGCTGTGTCAACTCTGTCTTCAGTTCGACTGTGAATGATAACAGTGCACTACCTGTAAGCCCTTCAGCTCAAGCAGACACACATTCCCCGCTCCTCTCCTCCCTAAATTATCTGCTGCTAATCCAGATCAGAAAGTTAAAAAACAGGTCAAGCATGAAAGCCTTATGCTGAGTAATGAGAGAGCAACCCATGTGAACTTGTATGTGTGTGTGTGTGTGTGTGTGTGTGTGTGTGTGTGTGTGTGTGTGTGTGTGTGTGTGTGTGTGTGTGTGTGTGTGTGAGGGTGTTCGCAGGGCAGAATCCTACCAAAGCCATCCAAGTCCTGCTTTTCAAAGGAGTCTTTCAATCTGAGGGCAGGAAGAGCAGACTTAAACCAAGACCACCATAAACAGACTTTTCTGTTTTAGAACAACCCCGGCCTGCCAAAAACAGCTCCCGAAGTTTCCATGCACTGTGAAGGGGAAATATGGGTTCAATAGGAATACAGTATAAGGATCAGGAAGAGGAGAAAAAAGGGAAGAGACAGGGAACCAAATTTACGTCCCCCTGTTGACAGCATTCAGGTGTGTGCAAAAGCAGAAAATCTATTCCAATCGATCCGGAAGAGCAAGGCTGAGGCTGAGAGATTGGGTTTTACACTGCTCCTGCCCCTCAAGGGAGCCTTGATCACGGTTATAGCCCCCTGTGTTAATTAAGGTGCTTTGACATTTCAGCATTAGCCCGGTTTCTCATCTTGGCACTCTGGCAAATCTTTTTCCAGGCTCCTGAGAGCTTGTGTTGGGAAGGATGAAAGGGTGTTATGGTACAGTTGTTAGGAAGGTGATAGGGTTGAGGTGCGGGCCTTGATGGTGCACTACCCACTGGGAGTGTTCCATCCAGCTGTCTCTGGCTGATCCTGTGTCCATGCTTGCACCTCTGCAGTGTGTTACGACGGAGGATGCTGCTAATCGATTGATCTTCCGAGGCAGCATTATCTGTCCTAATCCCAGGTTGTCATTAACATCCACAGTGTCATTTGTTATGTATTGATCTATTGACCCATCGATTGGATGGTATACAAATGTTAACAAACACATTGAAAAGTAGAGAATGAAAGTCAAGGAGAGCGACAGGAATTTATGAGGTTTGACTTCTCCTTCCCTAAGTAGTTTCTTCTGCTAGGTATAAGGGGTATACACAATGCTGCAATGTGTCCTATAAGAGGAACTGAAAATCAAAGATTCTAGTTGGGTCCAGAAAATATTCACTGTACATGATTTGTAGGGACCAAAAAGTTGCTGTCACACATTCGTTTTCATCACCTGCACAATATTAGAGGTGGGTATTAAAGTGTCTGCCAATAGTTTGAGTGATAGTGCTTTCTCCCCTCTAGCCTCTCTGTGTGCAACTCTTCTAACTCCATGGGTCCATTCCTTTGTGGAAAGCCGGTCTTAAAGCTGCAGCAACATGCTGTTCAGAGTGCCAGATGCATTAAGGCTTGCTTAGTACAGGGAGAGTGGAAAACAGACACCATTTCAAACATTGCCGCAAGCTTTGAATTTGCCAGATATGCCTATTTCCTCTCTCTAAACAACCATTGACATGCAGAATGCAGGATAATACACTTTCCTTTCAGATGTTAAGTGCTCTATTCATTTATCTGAATGTTAAGTCCAATATGCGCATTCTTGACTATTGTGAATTAAATAGTTTACAAGGCATTTGTTTGTCGTTGATTTGACTCAATAACCTTATAGGGAGAATATACTTTTCAAAAGGTGAACTCTGACTTACTGCAGTAATTGGTTCTATTTAGAACTCACAGTGAGTTGGTACATGTGGAACTCAATAAGAAGGGTTCAGCAAAGAACTCAAGAACATGAGAGCAAAAACTCTCATGTTCTTATGTTTGTATATTCAGGGGATGCTGCACCACTGTTGGAGAGCAATGTATTACAGTGGTCTGATTATTTTTTTTATTGTATTGAGTCTATGGTTATGTTTTCTGTCTTAACAGGATTTGAATGGGACTGTTGGTATAAAATCGTTGTGTTAGCAGGCTAACTAGCCACAGCTAAGCCTGCATGCAGGAATGTTCATAGGAGATTGTGTGAATCCAGAGGCTTCACTGTGAGGACATCTGCTGTGCACTCATTTTGCTATTTTTCATAGATGTAGCTAGCTAAGTAGGAAGGTGACGTTTCCATTTTTAGTCCCGCCTATAAAGCTTTCATTGGTATACTGTTATTCCAGCTGAGGGAAATAACCTTAAATGATCACAACTGGACCAATTAGAATTGTTGAACAAATTGTAATTAAACAATATTCAGCTTCAATGTGACAGAATAGAATCCTTCCTTGCAAACATGTAGAACATTATTGTATTTTTTTGTCTGTAATAGTTTAACCCAGAAGAATATGATTTGTTGACTTATTTGTCCAACAGACAACCCAGGAGACCATCTTCCCTGGAAAAACGCTCCCATAAGTCGTTTGTTCAAGCAGCAATTACGACTCATATTTATAGTGGCAGCGCCCTCTAGTGGCCTCCCATCATTATTACAGCAGCAAAGCAGGAAATAAGGTGATGTAGTATAAGAGAGCCAATTCCGCATAATGTGGAAGGTTGCGGTGGTGGATGGGTCAAACAAACACAGGACTTTCACCCAGGAGTTGTATGGTTTGGAGGTCTTGTTGCATCAAAGAGGTTCCTCAAGTAGAGAAGGTTCTTTGTATGGACTCAACCATCAGAAAAGAACTTATTTAGAATCTTGTTTCCTAAGAGCGCATTAACTGCAGCAGACGTGCACAATCAAAAAGAGGGAAATAGAAAGCAGCAAGCCAACGTTGAACCACTGAAGGTATCAACAGCTCAAAGTGGTGTTAAGATGTTAAAACCTTCATGTGTTTCTGAGTTTCATGTGCACATTTGCAGAATTGTGGTCGTCTGACTCTGAAAAAAATTGGCCTGATTGCTGCTCCTTGCTGCATGCGTGCAATGCCGACACTGGATGGGAGGTCAGGGTGCTGTGATGGCGGTCTCCCTCCAGACTAACAACCCCTCAGTGGGTTACTTGGTGCTCACATTCATCACTGATGAAGTCTCAACACAAGGCCCTTTCACACTTCCGCCCTGCACAGCACCATATCGTGCCAGCATGGATAGACTAGCCTTTCCATCACACTACAAATTCTCTGAGAGCAAGCCATGCTTGTTCCACAGAATGTCTGAAGCAATGTGGCTTAAAAGTGATCTTAGTTGTAGGAGGGATCAAATAATTTATGGGGTAAGAAAACAGTCAAGGCCCTAATCAAGGTTCACACAGTAGGAGTCCTGATTTAGGATCACCAACCACCGGCTCAGCACTCTTTTACTTGACTCTTAGAATTCAGAGATTGTAAACCGTATAATCCGAGATATATAGTCAACAGATCCGCGCAGATCAGATCATTGAATCATTTAACTGTGTGAGTCACCAATACTGAATGTATTTTGTTCTTTTTTTATACATCAGAACCTTACTGAACAGTTAGCTGCTTTCTTTTGGACTTTAATATTACATATACTGTCAAATAAATAGTTAAATTTGTTCCCTTAAGAGTCTCGTGTAATATTTTGAAATAAGAACACCACAAGATTATTCATCCCAGCAGACTGACGGACCGGCTGTGGGATATCAGCTGTAGAAAAGACTGGAAAACAGTAAAGTATTTATTCCACAGAGCCAGCAGAGTGTGTGGAGAGGCATATATGGAACATTGGGCTGTGCACCACAGTTTAAGACAAACCCCCTGTGCAGAGTGGTTTGCAAACTTACTGAGCGCTGCCCTTTCTTTCCTGTCCACGACTGCACTGCCTTCCCGTATCCTCAGTTGAACGTATTTCATTCAGCTCGAATCAGTCGGCCAGAGGCAAACGATGGCACGATGAGAAAACATGGACGTTCTGCGCACTGTAAATCTCACATCTGCTCATGCCACCAGTGTAGAGGCCTGGATGTCAGCCGACGTCCCCACATAGCCTGAGACTCTCCCATGACTTCCCACAACCTGGAAAAGAGCAGAAAAACCATTTCACAGCCCCAAGGTTTTAGCACAAGCTTTATGAGTTTACACAGGTGGAGGTCCTGGACTGTGTGCACAGGGTATTAAATATTTACAGCAGTTTAGATACCCTGCCTTTGGAAAATACAATTCAGAAAGACATTAAGAGAAAGAAGACTACCATAGTAATAACTGTCATTAGTCAGTTATTTTGCTTCCAGTTTGGAGGCAATGAGCTCTGCCTAGGTATATGATCTGTTAAACTAATGGAGAACGCTGACTGTCTTTCTGCACCATAATGTAGACTGAAGTACCCTTCTGCATTGAAATTAAAACCACATCAAAATTGCTTTGACATGCATTCTTATGGTAATGACAGTTTTTCCCCCGTCCTTTCATTTAGATGGCCGTCTTAATGACTGTCAGCCCTGTAAGTGCAGCAGCAGCATCCAATAAGGCTTCATTTAGAGCCCACCACCATTCAGAGTGAATGAGGGGGAAAAAGGGGCCCTAGATGAGAAGTGGAGTGCTGGTTTGGTTCTTCATCAGCTCTGCGTGGCTGTTGGCCTGGTAATTACACACATTATCAGCTATTACCACAGACTGCCACAGCGACTGAGACAGGCAGGGAGCTAGGCCTCGGTGCAGGGGGGTGACGATTGATGGGGGTAGGGGGGTGTATGAGTTAGGGTTAGGGAAATATAGACAGGCTGCACTCCATGTTGTACACAGACAATGATGATGCAAAAAGACACTTATACAACTTACCATATTGTACAAAATCATTGGCCCGCATTGAGTAGGTCTGCTTTTATATCTATTGTGGTGTCTTTCTCTTTTTTTGTATTTTTGTATTTTCCCTTGTTTCTTATCTCCATTTTGCCCTATCTTTTTTGTTTTTCCTTCCCTATCATTCAGCTTTATCTCTCCTGAGCTCAGTCTCTCTGTCATATGGATTCCCCTATGACAGTGTGTTTGCCTCCATTTCCTCTTGTCCCCCCCCCTCTCTCTCTCCCTCTCCCCCTTTCTCTCTGTCTCTCTTGCTCACATTTTGTGTATATCTTCTGGGCTCGCCTAAGATGCAAATGACACAAGAAAGTGATAAAAGTTGCATGTTGGCACCACCATAATTAAATATTAAAGACTCTCATCCCCCCCCCCCCCTTTTTTTTTTTCCAAGAGAAGGGATGCCTGTGGATATTGCTTTCACATTACAGCAGAGAGAGAGAGAGAGAGAGAGAGAGAGAGAGAGAGAGAGAGAGAGAGAGAGAGAGACATTTATGAGGGGTTTGATTTAGACTCTCAAGCTTTCAGAATGCCTTTTTACTCTTAATAATATCATAAGAGATGATTAAAAAAACTGTTTAGGGAGATTGTTAAAAGTATTCAACCGCTGGAACAAGGGTCTTTTATAAAACTGGGCTGTCTATGCAATAGAATGGTGCAAACATGTTTTAATTGGTGCTGCATGGCCAGAGAAAATGGGCTCTGGTATTTCCCTTTCACTTAAAAGGTTGTAAACCTACAACTACCAGAATGCACTGCGCCACCCCTGACCAATAAATGCTCCCGCTGGTGGGTGACGTAATGCTAGCACGTCACAGAATCAATATGGCGGCCGGCTGGTAACAAACAATCTCGTATTAAAGTAAGCCTCTGTTTTTGTAATTCTGGAAACAGTATGGCACCCACTTCCTGTTTACAAACTCTCGTATTACTGCCAAACAGTGCACTAAAATGTGTTTCTGAAAAAAATATTGGCAAGTAGGCAATACAGTAATGGGATCTTGGTTTTTATTTGATCAGCACTGTCTAGTTTTACAGTTTAATCTCAGTTTGGTCAGAGTTTGAAAGAGTGGCGGCTCTCTCTCTCTTGATCCGCTTCTATTATAAATACAATCTATTAGATTAGATTAGATACAATTTTATTGTCATTGCACAAGTAAGGACAACCAGTACAACGAAATGCAAATCTGTCGTTCGAGCAACAGCCTGCAACAGCCTGCCAGCCTGATGACGCGCTTTCCGTCACCCGGCGGTGTTTCGCCAAGAGATGAGCACATAGATCTTGGTTCTGGCAAGATGGAGGGAAGGTAACCATAGTTCATTTACACATACTTCCCACATTGTTACGATATTAAGCTGGTTGAAAATCAGTAAAGTATCCCTTTAACTCAAACCACAGTAGGTGACCAAGTGAGCAGTTACACATGCCATAGGACTTCTGTCTCTTTTAAATGTTCTGTATTTGGGAAATGTTTGAAAGTCTTAATGAGACTAATTTATCATATAAACTTTTTTTTTTCAGTTGTTACATACGTTATTCTAATGCAAAGTGTGACCTACTTTCTTTAGTTGTATTGTTCCTGGGCAACCCTGTTTTCTATTCACCACGTCAAAATGAGGATGAAAAAATCATTGTGTGCGTGAGTGTGTTCATCTCCTTGTGTCCCTCTCGTTTGCTCTTTTGCACACACTGTGTATTTATGTGTCAGTGTGTGTTTGCATCATCTGTAGGCTTGGTAAGTGTGTGTCATGACTGCATCCCTACATGGGGTATAGGCCTTTCTGCTGTGCTCTCCAGGCACAGCTAAAAAAAAAAAAAAGAGATGAGAGGGAGGAGGAAGAGGAGAGGGAGGAGGAAGAAGGGGCTTGTTGCTTTTAATTGAATTGTAAATGTGAGTCGAGGGGGAACAGGGCTGCTCCTAGCTGGGACAGACAACAGATGGAAGGCAGGGCCTGCCCTGCAGGGCGAGAGGGGTGAGAGGGGAGGTGAGTGGGTGGAGGGCAGATAGATGGATGGATGGGGGAAGGGAGAGGCAAAAGGGCCCGGTGCATGAAAATGACCAAGGTCTGTGGCCTCTGTGGAGTCTATGATTTCTCTCTCTGTGCCTCTCTCTTTCTCACACTGAATCTGTCTTTTTATCTTTATTGCTTCTCCTTCTATCTCTTTGCCTCTTGGTAAACAGAGTTTGGCTTGCAAAATGTAAGACCTGATATCTAGCTACTAATCAATAGTGGTAGCAGCACAGCAGTCGGCTGAGTTAAATGAGCTCTCCCTGCTATCCTGCTCCATTTGGCAAACATAAATTATACTCTTGAATAAAATGTGAATAAATAAAATATAAAAAAGTCAAATAAATAATGAATAGAAAATATATATAACACATCACTTATAACACTATGTGATGTCCTGGTGTGCTTACAGTATATAGTTGTTAATGGTATAAGGAAGCATTGACAAAGAGGGTTTCTCTGTTATATCTAAATGAAATCTCACTAGTCACATGAACACAAATGGACAATAACAAGGCTTGCTGTGTAATTTAAATTGAGATTTCTCAGTGAGAAAAAGAAACAGGGATCCTTAAAAAATCCACCTCTGTCTCTCTTTCTCCCTCTCTCTGCTCCCCGCCCCCACTTCTCTCTTCAGAGAGAGGAAAATTACCCCAGTCTGCCCTCCTCAGGTGAACAGGGTTTAGGGATTCTGTCATTGCACCAAGCAGACTAGGTCAGACACACACACACACACACACACACACACACACACACACACACACACACACACACACACACACACACACAGCACCACTAGGTCAATACAGGCTTTACCCCATGACTAGATTAAGGGTATTTGTGCATTTGTGATGATAATAACTCCACATGGGGTTGCTTCTCATTTTAGTGAACTGATCAACACGCATGCCAGATTTGTCAGGTCTTATCTCTGCATTGATTTCCTTTTTTTGTTTTTAGGAGTTCCAGGAAAGCTTGAAGTGTAACTTCTGATGTAGAAAAGTAACATCACAATGACACATTTAGCTGGAACTCATGATTCGCATGCATCTGCCACAGGATTTATTTGCTGAAGAAAACATTGTGAGGGAAGAAGTGTGCACCCACAATTATAAGATTAAGATGAACAATACCTTCTGTTCAGACGTACACTCCCTGCTATTCTCTTGCATATTTTATTTTTTATTCATCATTTCGAGATATAAGTTTTTTGTCCCCGTCTTCTTCCATTTCTTGCAGACGATGCCTGTGATGGATACTCCTCATAACTGTCTCTGCAGGCATGATGTCACCGAGCTGCCTTTAGTTAATCTCTTTCCTCCCAGACAGCATATTCACAGCCTTGGGGCTAGACCCAGCTCCTACATCTATCTGAAGCCAGCACATGCACTGTTGCTCTCCAATAACTCCGCTCAATTGCCCATCATTCCTCCTCCTCCTCCGCCAACCTCTCCCCCAACACCTCTCAGAGCACTTCCGTCCACCGCTGCATTTTTATTTTGTTATTAATCTGCAGACGCGTCTGCCAAATAATTAACCTGGCTGAGTTATTTATTCCCTGGCTGATATTTCCCTACCTGTGTTTGGGAGGCATACAGGGGAGGACAATGCCATTGAAATGTCCTCTTGGAGACCAAGGAGGGGGTGTGTGTGGTTTGTGGCTTTACCTCAACCATGGGTAGGAGGGGTACAGGGGATGCATGTGGGGTATTACAAATGCACAAGTAACCTTTTCAGCTAATGAAAAAAAGAGGACGTGCTAATAAAAGAGAAGAAGCTGGAGAGGGACTCAAGGCACACGTGGGTCTGGCTGTAATTCCCAGTGCATTTCCATTGGCAATCACATACTGTACATAGACACACACACAGAAGAAACACATCCACACACACCAACTGCTCACATGCCCTCTCCATACAAACATGCAGATATGCTACCACACACAGAAACACACCCTCATTCGCTCATATACAACGCAGCCAAACCTTGCTCCTTGCTGGGTGTGATTATATCCAGGAGAGAGGTAATGTGTTGCGCCTGAGGTGGGAGGTAGTAGATGGAGGAGACACGAGTGCTTTGGCCTTGAATTTCACCCAGGACTGCCTCCCATCTCCCTATGCCCATTTCTCACTCTTAGGGGAGAGTTCGCTATGGGCTGCTGGAAGTATGGGGCCAAAGTACAATGAGCGGAGTGTTTAGGGACCACTTTTTTTCCACAGAATTTCTCTCCTAAATCTCCCACTTTGTACCAAATATCCAAAATGGAGGTAGTCTCTCTCTCTCTCTCTCTCTCTCTCTCTCTCTCTCTCTCTTACATGTCAGCAGCAAGCCATTTGTGTCAGAGAGCTAGGCCTGATGAGTGAAAGTTTGTAGATGGTGAGAATGTGAAATGCTTGAATTGCATTGAGCATTGTCTAATGAATACCAGCTTGTACCTTTAGCCTTGAAACAGAGATTGTAACCCAATACATGTCATCATCTGTTTTTAGTATTTTGCTTTTTACCCAAATCTTTAAAACAAATTCCCAACATTTCCAGCATAAAAGCTCAACCAGCTCACATCAATTTCTGTTATGTAAAAAAATTCAAGAGGATCTGACAAGATTACATAATTATTTGAGCACCAATAACTTTAAATTGGCATGTTTTTATTTTTTTAATAGACAAATCTGTTTCTTCTGATCCGTATGTATCTTCTGGTGTTTTTATTTTTCGCTATGGTGATAATAAAAGGGGATGACATACAGCATGGTCCCCACTTGGACTCTAACCAGAGACGTTGTAATTACATAGCCCCAAGACCTCTCTTTTTATCTTTTATGTGTTGGCTTTCCAGTGGAGTAAAGGCATGTATGTATATTGAAAAATCTGTTTTCAACAGCCCAAAGCATCTTATCTTGTTCAATATGCAAACTTTTACCTAAGTGTAAAAACTTTTAGGAACTCTTGACATTTCCACTCTAACAACAAATTTAAAATGTGAGTAAAACAGATGGGTGGAAGTATATCTGCAGTCCAGTTATTAATTCCCTGCTTTCATTTCACTCTCAACCTATCCCTCTCCTATCTCTAACAACGAACGTGAGCCTCACTCACCAAGGAGCGTGCAATTGCTTTAGAGTTTCTTGAGACTGAATGAGGCCTTCATGTGCTATCATATGACAACATGAAAAACACTCTGTGTGATGTGTTTTTTTTATACTCAGCCAAGTCCAGACAGGAGAAGGAAAAATAGCCACCAACGATTGGGCAGCTGTTGGAGCCTGTCGACCTTGGGTGTCAGCCTAAGTGTAATTATTTTTCACGCATGCCATGTTGACCAGATATACACCGCTTGTGTTCTATTTATCAGGCCTCCCGTGTGAGGTGAAGGCGCAATGTGCATGCACATTCACACACACACAGACGCATACTTACTTACATGTATCAACAGTGACCTGATTCCTCTGGGCTGGTGTGGGTAGTAGATAAATAAAGAAAATCATCGCCCATAGTGAGAACCTGCTAGGACATAAATTTCAGTTCAAATCTGATTTGGCTTTGAATGAGGTTGGCAATGATTAATTTGAATTTGCAGCACAGGGAATAACTCCCATAATTCACCTCAGCAGTTGGTTTCGCTGTGTGCCAACTTGATCATCTCCTGTATCTTCCTTCTCCACCTTCATCGGCTGGCTGTTGTGGCGACACTGTCCGTCTGTGCAATGCTCTGTCTGTCTGACTGTCAGTCTGTGCAATTCTGTCTGTCTGTCTGCATGTCTTACTGTCTGTCTGTCTGTCGGTGTCAGGATGTGTGAGCTTTGTCTACTGTCTTCACGCCTGTCAAACACTATGATATAGCGCAGTATCTTATCAAATGTCTTTAAATGCCAGTCGAAGAGACAGGAGTCATATTAAAAAGAGCGTAATTAAAATGGAAAGGAGCGGGTCATGTTGGGTAAGACCTTCAGATAAAGAAGGCCTCTGAGCAAGCCAAGCAGTTTTCACTCCCTCCCTTCCTCCCCCTCCGTGCCTGCCCTCGCTCTCTCGCCTCCCTCGTTCACTCTCCTGTCACCCTGAACAGAGGATTGACATTCAGTCGAGGACACCCCTGGCTGGCGGTTAAAAGAAGTGGAATTAATGTGCGAGTTGAAGAGAGAGTGGAGCGGGGGGCATAGGGTAGGTGGGGCGGGGTTGGTTGGTGGTAGTGAATGACTGACACAGTTTTTGATGGAGTGCAGACATGGTTGACTCACCCTCTCTCTTTCCTCCGCCTCCTCTTCTCCTCTCCTTCTATTCCTCTCCGTCCATCTCTCTATCTCTACAGTCTGCTCACTTGCCGTGGTCGCCACCCCACCCTCCTGTGTCCCCACCCTCCTATCCTCTCTGGCCTTATTGTTTTACATGTCTTCATTCAGGCTTTTATGGCTGCTTCGTCCTCGCGCAGACCCATCTCACCAGCGGATGATGGGTTCCTCCACCCAGTTATCGCGGCTATTTATTATCAACGTCGATCCACATCACATTTCTCTGACTTTGGGAAGATGGTTTTCACATTGGACCGCTTTACTGACTCACCATATAACATATCCTCTGAGAGGCTCACACAAACCCATGCACGTTCACATAACGAAGTGACACAGTCATAGAGGAAGCCTCACATCACTATAATACATTGCAGATTTACTAGGCGCTAAAATGCTACATAGCGTTTTAATGCTTCACAGTGGAATCCTTTGACAGCTTTCCCAGATACTTCTTTACAAAAAAAATGCCCTTTTAATTCTGTATTTGGGAGTTGGTTATCTTGATGACTTTTACTGCTGGGTCAGTGATAATTTTGATGTGACGGAGGCTAAGCCATTCCAAACTGCTGACACCTACTGTATGTGTCTGCATGCGTAAATCATAATTTAGGGAGATTGAGTCAGTTGGTGTTGATGACATCACATGAATTCCTGGAGATAGAGGGAGTTTAAGGTGAACGTGCTGTTATTAGGTCATGCTGTTTGAAGTCAGCAGCAGAGATACTTCTATCCATTGGGATTTACTGTGAAATAGTTTTCAATCCAAATGAAAATGGTTAAATCTACTGGCGTTGGATGTTCTATTTCTCCCACATTTTGTCCTGGTTTCAAAAAACGTGTTCATGAAATACTGTATGTTATCAGATCATCACCTATTTCAGCTTTTCCTTTTAGTTGCCCTTTGACAAATGCAGAGCACTGTGAGGTAACTAGAAATCCATTGGTGCTATACCTCTGTGAGTCATGTAGTAGGGGGAACATGTCTTAGCACTTAACCTCCATAGTAGCAGCAGCTGTGGGGCCCAGAGGGACTGTGTATTCAATAGAGTTAGGCTGGCTGGACTCCTAATTAACTAGGCTGGCTTGATGATACAATAGCATCTTTTGAAATGGCCAATACATTTCTGGAACAGTAGCTGAGGCTGCAGTGGTGAGGAGGGCACAGATAGGGGGGGTCACCTAATTTCAACAAAATGACTTTGGATGTCACTTTAGACTGTGCAAAAACATTTTCGTAGTTTATTTGTGTCAGCTATTTTTAAAGCATATCAGCACAATAACTGCAGTAGCAAAACCTGCTTTTCCTGATCTGTATGGATCAATGGTTATCACCCACTTCGGTTATTTAGTTACCATTCAGTCTGTGCCTTCTGTAAATGCACTTTAACACTGTTACAAGAAATTGCAAATAAATCACTGTAGTTCGGAAAGCAAAACTCTTTTTTGACAAAGGACAGAATCTGCTTTAACAACATCTCTACGGGAGGTTTTTGGACAAAATGTACTTTAGCAAGTTGATGTTATTAGTGGATGCAGTGGGGATGGTGGATTTGCTGGATTTGAGGTAGCTGAGAAGAGACAAGCCTTTAGTGGAACCCCAGGTAGGGCTCTCCTCATTATGGATCGATCCCCCAGTCTCCTGTCAGGTCCTCTACAGGCCTGATTGAAGTGTTTTCACCCAGGCTTCACGAAACTGTAAAAAAAAGAAAAACATCTCTCTGCCTCCTATTGATTTCAAAATGTCAAAACCTAAACCTTAAGAGTAGCAGAACATACTCCAAAAGGCTTCAAGACTGGCTTAATGGCTGCTGAAGAAAAGCTGTTGGGAAAGTTTTTACCCAGTTTATTCTTTCTGTAATGGCTTCCCCTTTGTCTCGCTCATCAGAATGGATTTTCCGAGGTAAGAGGTAGGTGAAGCATATCACCCTGCCATAACGAGGCAGAAACTGTCAGTTAGGATACTATCCCGTCTGGTTCGTTAAGGATTAGGCTGGTTGGGGAATGTTGTGAATTAATCCAGAGCGTCAGACATCACACTGAAGCCTCGCGCTGGATTAGTATTAGCTTTAGTTTGAGTCATTGTGAATTAACTGACATAATCCACCTGGTGTCAGACACAATAAAAACACAGCAACTGACACAGAAACATGATTAGGTTTACAGAGGAGAACAGCAGGCCTGACTGCCATCAGTCAGTAAACCTAAAATGCTGTTCAATTTAATAATATGTAAATGTCCTTATCCTCATCATGGCATTTTGCCATCTAATGGATTTTGAAACCTCTTTTCCCAGCTATGTAGTGCTGATTAGACTGAAGTGTGTTACCAGTGGCGTTGTTGCAGGGGTTTTATTTTCATTTATTCCACCCCTTAATTTTACAGAAATATGAAGAGGCAAAGTTGGATGTGGTTCAGGCAAGTCGTGTTCTGCCCTACAGTAACATATTGGTTACTGGGTCTTTCAGTCATCCGGCCTGCATGGCAGCAGTTGTGTTGCCATTCCCCTGGCTGAGGCTGAGAACCTGCAGCGGAGAAGGCAGACGTGCTGGGAACACCTGCTGGGTTCCCTGCCTCTTTTTCTCTCCTTGCTTCCATCTCTCCACACATCCCTCTCCACCTCTCTCCTGAATCTGTCACTACATTTCTTTCATCTGCATCTATTTTCCCCTCCCTTCTTCCTCCACCCCTTCTCCTCCCTCCGGCTTCACTCCTCCATCTCTCTATCCCTGCTTCCTTGCATCCCTGTTCTGCCCAATCGCAGGCGTGACAGCAGCAGAGCTCAGCAAACACTCCCCCAGGTGCTAGTCTACCTCACATACAGTAATGTGTCGTCTCTGTATTACACAGGATGTGGTAAGAATGAAGCTGCTGGGCTGGCATGTATCACCAGAAGACATTGTGTTTACACTCTGGAAAGTTTTTACTGGAAATAGACATCTCCACTATACCTGAAAATACTGTAGGTCGTTTGACATTGCCTTCCAAAAACGGAGATTAATACGCAAATAAACGTTTTTTCATCTACCTACCCATCTATTGTAGGTAATGTAGAGGCCAGGTTTTGACAAGGAAGAAAAATGCATGGGATTCTGCTGCATCAGTTTTAAATTTGTCATTTTGGGAAATATACATATCTGCTTTCTTGCTGTTGGATGAGAAGATCGATACCACTCTCATGGTAAATCTCTGTATGGTAAAGCTACAGCCAGCAGCCGGTTAGCTTAGCTTAGCATAACTGGAAACAGGGAGAAACAGTTACATGGGCTCTGTCCAAAGTACAAAAATCGACCACCAGCACCTCTAAAGCCTACTAATTGGGCAAGTTTCTTGAAATATTTAATCAAATACTCATTACATATTACTCATTATAAAAGCATTATATTGCTTTACTAATAACTCAACTGAAGTGGAAATTAGTTATTGGTAAGACCATCAAAAGTGCCTTTGACCAACTCCAAAGCCTCCACACCCACATGTCACATATTCAGTATTTAATACTTACAGAAATAGAAAACAAAACATTATGGTTTAATGCTAAATCCGTGGAATACATTTTTAAGTTTAGGCAGTTAACTACTTGGTTAAGACAGAGGAGAGATTGTGGACATGCTTAAAAGAAACCAATGCTGACTGTTGGAAGGAAACAGCTGTCTTGTGTGTCAAAGTCAGAAATTTTAAAAGACTATTATTATCTGCACGACCACCAGAGGCCGCTTGTCAGAAAAACGCCAAAATAGGAAAAAATGGTGGTTTTTGAAATGCTTTTAGCAGTCAAACACAACACTATGGAGAATAGCTGAATGAGGTCACTTCTATTTGTGGGGTCAAAGCCTGCAGATGCAGTCACAGTCGAGACTCTGCCCTCTCAAAGCCCAATCGCTCACAACGGAAGCTCGAAGTCGCGGCAGGATGACTGTTACTCATTGCTGGCTTCACCATCATCATGTTTAGACAACCTCAATACATAATGCAGGATCCAATGTTGTGTGCGTGCAATATGGTCATACATGTTGTAGATGGTAAGTAGATGCATCAGTCACAAAGGGCATGTGAAGGATGACTGGCTGTCTTCCCACTTGTTCCGAATGGGGAAAGTGTCATGGATTTCTCAATTGATTACCCGTCCTCACATCCAGCTCGTAATTGCATAAGAGTCAAGGCAAGCTGGGTTTCTGAGTCTGACCAAAACATTCAATCACTTTTCATCTATTATGAAGCATATACTCGAAGCTCAATATGGAAAGAAACGCTTTATCAAGTCTGAGGTATCATCATGATGAAAAATTTAACACATTAATAACGTACCACTTCAATGTGTTTTTGTTCATCTTCAGCTTAATGCAAGACCAATTCTCACTGGCCAGACATTTGACCTTTTCTACATTTCGCTTTCTAGACCTCTTGGAGATGGCCTTGTGTGCTCAGATTCATTATGGCAAAATAAGGACATCTCCTTCACTGCTCCAGACTACTTGATGTCTTGGCCTTTCATACTGATAGAAGATGAAAGGAAAATAAAAATGTCTGCCAAAAAGAATCCTGATACTGTTCTCAGTCTGCTCCGTTATCACATAGATCATAGGGAGACACTCATGAAAGGGCCCAGCACAAAATAAAAGCATTTTTCCAAGCGATCCATGGCACAAATAAGTGGAGGCACATTGAAATGCGGAGTGGTCAGTCAGTCAGTCAGTCAGTCAGTGTGTCCTCCCCTCTCACAAAGTGCACAGGGGGCTAGATAATGTCTGCCCCCACATCGTTTCCTGACCCCTCCTTTGTGTTCTGTGGAGGCAGCATGAGGCAGGTTGCCAGAAGCTTTCAGGGCTGGTAGAACAAAATGTCTCAGCGGGTCTTGTTTTATTTCCCTCAAGTAGCATTCAACACCTCCCCATCACATTCACACAGACAACCTCCCATTACCATACGATTCAAATTTAACATTGCCTTTCATTCATTGTAAAAGGGCACCCAGAAACATGTAATTATTTTCTCTCTTCCCTCCCCGAGATCAAAGCCCAAACAGGAGTGATTACAGAGAATCAGGTTGTCTTTGAAGACCTCTCTTTCTGTTTGGTTACAGCATAAACAGGGCTGGGAGACGCCACAGCGCTAACCTCTTCTCAGCAAGCAGACACTTGCCGAGTGGCAGGTGTGCCTCTGTTTACAGGCTGCTGCTGTTAGTGTGGTGCACTTCAACCCTGACCCATCTTAGGGTCTTGTGTAGTTCTTTCTCCCCTCAGCTCACTTTCTCTACTGTCATTAGCAGCAGCAGGCTCCACCGCATCCCTGTGCTTCTCTTCTTGAACCCTGGCTGTAAAACGTAGCTTTACGTGATCTGTTTTTGGTTTGTTGGGTTAGACATGGCAAGACTCAGAGATGCACTGATTGCAGTGTTTATAAAGGGAGGGGTGAAGTATAAGAAGAGATTGAGAGAGGAACCATGCAGAGGGTATACTCTCTTGCGTGTCATAGGAACCATGCTGTAAGATGTCTTTTTAATTTGGCAGTCCAAACATCATGGTTTGCCCAGCGCTTTGCCTTTTTCCAGCTGTGTATTTACAGCAAATGGATGACTGAATTACAGCAAGGAACGGAGAATTAATTCCTGCCCTCTCCCTCTCTTTTTGTCTGTTATTTTGAGGTGGACAGCAAACAGTTTTCACAACTGAAAGCCAACACCATCCAACGTGGTTATGCCAAGATTTCCTAAGACCTTCCAGCTGTGAGAGCTACAGTGTAATGATAATAAGACAGGGTAACAATCTCTTTATAGCCTTGGATTTACATGTGTTTACTATGGGAGAGCATATGTGAGAACTGCACATAGCCCAACACTTTCTTGTTAAGTATAATGGGAAAAAAATGCTTTCTGCCTTTTTTTGTAAGTTGTATAACCACCACAGTTTTCAAAACATATCACCTTATCGTGTGGTTCACTCTGCAGCATCTACTGTAAATGGTGGATGCCAAAGCACAGAATAAATCCCTCACTGACAGAAAGTCTAGAAGTATACTGTATACTGTCTCAGAATCTATCAAATCACAGCAATGGCTAATTTACTACAGTCGCTATGAGTGCCAGGCAAAACTTATCACTATCCAAGTCCTACGCTCACTTCAACTCAGTTTTCTTCTGTCATATAGTAAACTAAAATAAACAGAAGTTAAGTTATAGCCCCTGCTCCTCATGGTCTCAAGCGACACTGGGCTTTGAAGCTCAAGCATGGCGACAATTTTGTTTGTTTGTTTTGTTGAGTTAAGTTGCCAAATATTGCAGTTTCTGAAAGAAAGGTCTCAATTAATTGAACATGTTTTGTCTGATGCCATAAACAGAAAACAAAGCCTGATGAACCTTTGTGTTTCAGTCAGTTGAACATGAAAATTTTTAAGTTGTTGTTGTTTTTAACAATTTTTTGAGCGAAAACCCAAAGTGAAAGTTTGATCCAAGTGAGGTTTGCGCCTGAGGTTTGCATCTGGCAAGAAGCCAGCCTTTGCTCTCTGACCTTGCTGGCAAAAAAATGGTCATACATGTGACTACTCACAAACACACAAGCTGTATTAGACTGTGTGTCAGTGCATCTGTACATGTGTGCTGCACTGCATATGTTTCAACACTTGTGCCTTCTAGTCTTGAGGCAGCACTGGAAGTACAGAGGCATTCCCAAATATTCCCTCCCCCTCACCTGAGACACATGCACACACACACGCACACGCACACACACACACACACACACACACACACACACACACACACACATACACACACTGGCTCTCAATAGACCACTCTACCTCTGCAGAAGTACTGGCTCACATCAGCTGAGCACAGAAATGGCCTGTCACAGGAGAAGCAAGACGCTAACCATTAGCAAATTTATGTCAGCCCCAGCACAAGGGTCAGCACGGTCAGACGGACCACCCAACAGCTTGGTCATCAAGGACAATAAGACACAGAGGAGGGAGGAGAGAGAAAGAGGGACTGGGGGGGAAAAGAAGGGAGGGAGAAAGGGAGTGTGGCTATCTCCTTTGAGACAGTCCTGCTGAAATGTGCTGAGATGACACAAGCTTTTACATATGGTGTGTGCACTCAGTTGTGAAGCCACATGTACTGTCAGCATGTTTAGGTATTGTTCATTATTGCGTATGTGACTGTGCGACTTTACGCATCTGACTCTATGAGGCACACAGATGAGTGCATGTGTGTTCTTATGTTCAGGGGAAAGCATTCTTCAAGTGGGTTGTTTTTTTCTCCCTGCAAAGTGATGACAGTGTCCAGTCTCCTGCTCCAACACTGAACTAACACCGCACATAGCAGCCAGCTTCATATCTTTTAACAAGCCCGGCTCGGGTTATTTGGGTCGTCATGACATGACAGAGTAATTGGTTTGCACAGATCACTCCCCGTATTTGACAACCTGCCCCATTTACTGTCTGAGCGCTCCGGTCAAGCCGCTTATAAATCTTTCACTGACTTGATTAATTGTCTCAAAAGTGCTCTTCTGCCAGGTAAATAAATAATGAGCAAAGTGATGATTTCTATTGTTGTCCAGTCAGCAGGTTGACCTGCTGAAAGGTTGACTGTGAAAAACACCACTCAGGGAGGAGAAGAGAAAATAGAATATTTAAAGAAACCCATAAATTGGTCTCCAGAGGTGTTCATTTTTTATGGCGTGTTTATTTGTGTCTGTGTGGAAGAGAGGAGAAGTGCATCCATACTTGATGTACACATGAGGATTATGTCTTTCCATTTTTAATAGGAAATACGTTTTTCAAGGGACACTTAGCGCATAAAAATGTACAAGCATATCCTCTTGTTAAAGGATGACTTTGGTTTTAATTGAGACTTAAAGGTTCACCTTGCCTTTTCTTTGTTGTGACAAAGCTTTCAATACAGTGCCCTGTCATTTCTAGCAGCGGGGATTTAGGCGAAAGTAATGACAACCGGCCCCCTGGTCTGGCAATCCAGCAGGGGGCAGAGGTGTTTGTGTGTGCATGGATGGGTTTTCGTGTGTGTTCTCGGAGGGGTTTATTCCTCCTCCACCTCCACTTTAATGACATCAGAGATGAGACAGTAGTTCACTGCTGGAGAGCATACCAAACAGAAAGGCTCTCCCTCTCGCTCTCATACAGTCTCCTTGGGTATTACAGCTCAATATGAGGTGTTCTGTTTGGCCTGGCTGGGTTTTAATAAAACCTGACAAGGATTTATCACCTGTTCATGGCTCTATGTGCTGCCACTCTGTCAGACAGAGGTGGTGGTGGTGGTTGGGGGGGGTTGGCTCCGGCATGCAGCATTTCATATTCACCTCATATTAATGTGTTTGCAAGAGAACTGAACTTGCCTGGAGGAACAAGGCAATGAGGTTGGCTGATGAAGTGATTGTATTAAGGAGCAGGCCATCACTTCCTTTTAGTGAAACTATTTTTGTGTGCTCATCCCTCAAAAGCCCTCCCTGATTGAGACACATTCAATTTTCATACATATTACTACACCTCATCTTGCGTGGTATTAACAGAGGTAAAAACATTCAAAGTTTATTGAAACAATAACTTACATCTTCCGCAAAAGAGGTTACACAAACACCTGTGGATATGTAGGACAGTGTATGAATAACATGGAATCTTCACGTGGACAGTGGCTGTCAAAACGTCCTCTAAAGAGGTTTCATTATCCTCTTTCCATCTACCCCCCTCTATTCTCTCATCATTCTCTCTCCATTTCTAACCTCTACCTCATCGTCATTTCTCTGTGTGCCTCTCACCAGGCATCCCCATTAAAGACTTCCTCAGGACCGTTGCTAGGTGATGCTCCCCTGATTAACGAAGGAGCAAGTGGGGGAGAAAGGGTGTGTGTGTGTGTGTGTGTGTGTGTGTGTGTGTGTGTCTGTCTCTTTCTCTCGGCAGTTATCACTAATTGACAGCTGTCGGCCCTCAGGGCTGTAGTCTAACCCCGTGCCCCCAGTGTAATCGGAGGGCAGGGCTCTGTCGCCCCTCGTAGGATAGTGAGGAGGCTGGGGGAAAGGAGAGGGCAGTGCTGCTAAGGCCTTTTGATGGGGCAACACACTGCAAGACCTGTTTGGATAAGCAAAAAGATGTGGGGAGGAAGGGAAAGACAGGAGGTAGGGGTAAAGGATGGGGTGAGAGGCGACAATGAGATGGGGAGCGAGAGATAGGAGAAGGAAATCAGGAGTGCAATGAAGGGCAGGAATAGTGAGATTGGAAAGGAAAAATGAAAAATATGGAGAGGAGAAGAGCGAGCAGAGGGTGGAGGGGTGAAGGCATGGTATTCTGTCTGAGGGAGGGTCCCCAGTTTTTCCACAGTGCCAGTCTGCCAGCTCAACACCATCTGGAAGTATTCTCAAACACTGGCCAACTCTCCCCACTCCAACAAGGGCAATCTGATTATTCAACCCCCCCCCTTTTTGCAGTAACTCAAATTAAAATGAGATTATTGTGATCATACTTTGGGCTCAGAGGTTGATAATGAGTTAGGGGCACATGTGAATGTGACTGTATATGAGGTCTGTGTGATATATAGTGCAAATGTTTGCCAACTTTGGTCTCAAGTTTGCTTTAGTCAGAAAAGGCTTTCAAATATTTGCTCGGGGTGCTTTGAGTCAAAAATTAAAAAACTGTCAGAGCTCTCAAAGAATCGCTGGGTAATTTTGAGAAGTGGAAAAACTCAAACTACCCTCATAAGAAATCATCAGTGATTATTAAACAAAGCCTTTCATTATAAGGGGTATTTAATATTTATTCATCAACAATATAATCATTCTCTTATCATCAGTGCTTTGAAAGCTGACTGAAATAAGTAGCACCTTTTTCATTATAGTTATTATAGAGTGGAAACAGAAATTAAACATCAGATGTCTACGTGCTGCTGTATTTCCTTGCTTTTCAAAGGCAAGCAATTAAAAAGGCCCCTTGTCAAATATTAACTGCTCTTGAATGTATAGAATGTGAAAATGAAACGGCAATATAGCATAATAAATTCAAACTAATTAGTAAAAAGCTTTTGATGCATGTATTCCACTGTGATCACAGCACTTTCTCATGTGAAAATGCTTAATAATAGCACTCCAAACTGTTAGAATGTAAGAATTAATAATACTAATAATAATAATAATAATAATTAACATACAGCATTGGTTTGATGCAGTAAAATATGGAAGGCACAGATTTAAAATCCATGCATCTTGTACAGAAGAACATAACACAATTGTAACTGTTTCATCTCCACTCATGAAATCGGAACGAGAGATTATTTTCACAGGAAGCATGAATTAAATTATGGTAAAGGACATGTTTGTCTCATGATAAAGCTGCATTGCCTCCACTGCAATTATCTTCATATTACTGTAATTATTTAAAAGTGTGCAAAACGGATTATTCCTTTTGCCTCCGACTGCTGCACTGATCCTCGTTCAGCTGCAGCAGAAAGCCTGTCACACGCAGTCCGCCTCTACGTCTTCATGCAGACTTTGACATTGCCGAGTAATCAATAGATCCTCAGCGCAGAAATGCATCTCACCCTGATTATAATGAAGATAGCTGGTCATTTAAAATGCTAATGGCCAATTTCACCTAATAAGAGACATTCAGCCCAGCAGTTCATTAAAATTTAGAGGTGGAAAAGTCTATTCCAATTAAGTTTCACCCTCTTTCCCCCCAGCGCCGAACCCATTAGGATTTTAAGAAATGTCAAAATGTCCCATCACACAATCTTAACACTCTGCAAAGGAAGTACGCTTAAAACTTGAGTGGAGGGTCGCTGAACAAAGGCGCCATTGAGGAACATTAGTGGTAGTTAGCATATGACCTCATCTGCCACTACATTTAAGTCATTGTGCATAACACAGATATCAGTTTCAGTTCCCAGTCACACTGCTCTTTTCAGTTGTTGGTCCATCCTTTATTTTTTGCCCTTTAAAAAGCCACCACAATTATAACCTTACATTAATTTACTTGATATGCAGGTTAATTATTTAGTCTTACAGTCTTTAAGGTCCTTTAAGGAAAAGATAAACCTTAGATGGGGAAAAGTGAATGAAACACACTCTTAATCTAGAATATGCAAAATAGAATCTACCCTTGCCCTCTTCATTTGCAGTGGTGCACAAAAAGCATTTGTCATAAAATATAGCAAGGGATACATGTGCTCTTAATTGTTGTAGTACACATAGCAAATTTACACATTTACATTTATTTATAAGTAGATCTTTGAACTGTATAGTGGCCCACTGTCTGCACACCTGTAGCATGATGATTACACATTGTGCACACTTCTGTGCCTGCAGTTCTTTCTTTTTATGAATTTGATGTAATTAGTGCATAAACAGGAAATTGCACAGCATTTAATCTGTAACTGGCTCCACAGTAGATACTCACTACATGCATTTATGGATGCATGGATGGAGATGAGGTGCTTTTGGACAAAAACATGCAATTAATTAACTTAATACTACAGCTATGTCAATTAAATCAGCCAGTAATACAGAAGCATCTTGTCTCTTTTCAATAGGTACGTATCTGATGTAGATATCCTCAATCCAGGAGAGGAGAAGTCCTTTACTACAGAAAACAATCTGAGATCATTTGACTGTGTGGTACATTGAGTTCAGGTTTGTTCTCATTGGTGTAGTAAGCCGATTTCTAGAGCTTCTTGCTCAGGCAGTTGTTTCATGTGTGCCACCTTGTGAAAACCTGAGGCCCAGCCGCCAGTTTAGTTCTGGTGCCAACACTGCTGTACAGTATTAGATCATTGTACTACTGCGGGTTTTCACATTCTGCATGTGCACATTTAATAGATTTACCTTAATGTTTTTTTGTATATGATTTAAACTAAATGTGTACACTATAACAAAATACTATAAAAAAACAACAACAACAACAAAAAACAGCAAAATGTTGACATACTGTTTCAATTAGAACGGTACTATACTGTAAAAAACAAAACAATGCATTATGGGCAATATTTTCCATTTCACATAAAATACTGCAATATACTGTGAATAGTGTTGTATTCTGGCGACAGAGAGGCCACACAAATACAAAACACTACTGTATTTCTAGAGAAGACACGCTGAACATGAAGTTGTGAAGTCAACTTAGGACTTTCTTTTCAAAAATTATCCATCTGAATCCTGCACTTCATGAGCAAATCATACAGTAAGTTTAAATACATTTTGTCTGTCTGGCGATGTTTGCTTACTACAGTATTATCATCTTTAAACAAACTGAGACTGATCAGTATCATTTACTGTAACTTGTGTTTTTCATCCTGTAACATCTGATCTGAGACATTGCCTAAAAGATAACCCTATGTAGAAGTAATACATGAACAAATCTAACAAAAGATATCTATTTTCCTGTAGTGTTTCATTCCCTGTAATCTTGCCAGTAACAACAGGATGAACTCTTGCAGGAGAGAGTCATGTGGAAGATTGGAGCTGCTCGCAAACACAAATGGAAACCAATAGAGCCACGAGCAGACAACCTTGAGTTTTGTCCAAAATCGCCTTGATGATACTGATCACTCCATTATGCGTTCTGGTACATTTGTCTGCAGAGAGAAATGTTTTGTTCATTTTGGAGAAAAGGTCAACCATGTACAGCAAAATGGTTCCATCTGCAGCACAAGCAAATGAGAGGATGTGCGGACTCGCTGTGGAGCTCAGATCAGATACAGACAAAAAGTAAAATGTAAACACCAGATCTATGCAAGTGAGTCAGAAGCACAGGGAAATGTGTTCTCATATTCTTTGTATTGAATTAAACATATCGATGCAGATGGAGATTTTCTCCAACAACTCCCTAATCTGTGTGAAAAAGTGACTGTAGAAAAATAATCAACATTCTTACTTTAGTATTTGCAATTTGAAGAGCAGTTCCAGCATGACTGGAGGTTTCATTCCTTTCCTGCAGCTCCATAATATGCTCATTTTCATGTTCATACTTGTATTTTGGGTTTCCACTAGAACATGTTTAAATGCTATAATGTTCAAAATTAACTGAATTTTTTGTGAACTCTTCTTCTGAATATACCTGGAATACCTGAATATATCTGTCTGAAATGCTCCATTTTAATGCGCTGACACACCAACTTGTTGAATCGGCCAGTGGGCAGTCGGACTCAATGACCAATTACCGGAAATGACGAGCGGGATGAGCGTGACGAACGCCTCTCAAAACGAAAATCTTTTAAACTGACCTTTGTCGATCTGAAATGACGACAGATTCAGCAACTGCATGGCCTATTTCTCGCTTAAAATGTTTTCAGAAACACGTTTCTGTGAACTATTTTCGTAAAATATGAGATTGTATTCCGAACGAGCCGCCATTATGGTCTGGCTTTGAAATTCGGGAGAAGCCAGACCCACGTGATGCGTTCGTCCAATCAGCTGGCGGTTTAAATTTTTTGGGCGACAATACAAATTACCGCCGCCTGCTGTTATGGAGACGTATTACATCTCGCGCACGCGCAGAACGTACGCTCAAGTTGCCGTCGCTTCGGTGTGTTCCGAGCAGTGATGGGAATAACGGCGTTATAAATAACGGCGTTACTTTTTTCAGAAACGAGTAATCTAATTGATTACTCTTCCCATCTTAATAACACCGTTACGATTACTGCCAAAAAATGCGGCGTGTTACTATAATTGAAGCTCTTTTTTCATCAGACCAACTAGATCTCTGAGCCGAGAGGCAAAGACTTTTTTTTACTGTTCTTCCTTGGTTAGTGGGCAGTGCACGAGACAAGCACATAAATGCTGACGATTGGCTGAGGTTGAGTAAAATTTCATGGTAAGCCAATCAGAGGTAGAGTTGGGCGGGTGTTCGAAAGCATGCATGGTCGGACACACAACGAACAACACAAGCGAGTCAGTCAACAAGAGACAGGTACGGCGAGCCCAAATAATCCAAAAGTAGCCTTCTCTAAATGGAAGTATAGCATACATTTGCACTAAAAAGAGTGTATATATTTTCTGAATACATTTTTGGTACATTGCTTAAAGAGCATAATTTAATTTAGATTTATTTGTTGGCTGGCTGCAGCCTCTTGAAGTGAGATTGTCAATGGCCAGAGAAAGAGATTTATTTTTATGGAGATGTATTTTAAATTTTTTATGTATTACCTGTTTATATTTGGATTCCTTAGTTTTGCTATACATTGCACTTTTCAGTTGAAAGCACCTCATATTGTTACACTGTTCTACTTTTTCGAGGAAGAACATACTTGAAGTACAGTATAGCTACCAATTGTCTGAAGTTTTTTATTTTTTTTATTTGCACTACAAAGAGTGTCTATATTTGTTATTTATTTTGGTATAGTGCTTAACAAGCATAATTTAATTTTGCCCAGTTGTGGCCTGTTGAGGGGCAATAAATATCAAAAGTTCCAAAACATCTATTGTGTTATTTGTGTTGATCCACTATATAAACATAATATCTACATACATGGCATTTGATTGGAGGCTAGTCTCACTTTGTCCCACAGCAACATTAACATAGTTTAGATTTGTGTACATTGTTTCTGTTGATAATGTATTGTATTAAGTGTCCATTTCATTATAATATTCAGATTTATCATAAATAATTACACATGCACATGTATTTTAAGTTCCGTTAAAGAGGGGTAGGTGGAGGTGGGGTCACATTTGAGCATTTAAAAATGTACTTGAAAGTAACACAATAGTTACTTTCTGAAGTAACTAGTTACTTTATAATTTGTAACTGAGTAACTAATTTAGTTACTTTTTGGAAGCAATAACTAGTAATTGTAACTAATTACTTTTTAAAAGTAACTTGCCCAACACTGGTTCCAAGGTACGTTTTTGACCAACTCGGGGAGACCAGATCAGTCCGACTGCCTTTTCTGCCGACGGTCAGTCGTCAGGTTGGTGTGTCACAGCTTTTAGTCTCTTTAAGCCCCCCCTCCCTAAAAAGCCCAGTCTGCTTTGATTGGTCAGCGTTTCCAGGTCTTCTGCATTTGCACTCTCTGCGTCTCTGCAACGTCATTGCAGCCAGGGAAAGACTGTACCTGCACTGTAGCGGCACTTTCTACCTATATGTAGTATAGTTGTGACATCACAACTGAGTCTAAACTCCTAAAAATATCTTTAGTCATTGCACACATGTAAAAGGTCTCTAGTAACATTTAAGTGGTGGAATATGTAAAAAAAAAAAAACTAACTAATCATGCTTCATCTCTGCTGCCAGTGTCTCTAACTTGTGCGGGAGAATGTCAACTGAAAAATTGATTTTTACATAATAGAGCATAAACACAAAAAAGTACTATTTAATCCTATGTTTTATTAAAAGCATAATTAAAAACAATTTTAAGTGAAGAAAAGCATTTACAAAAGCCTTCTCACAATACCTAATGGAACACACACACACACACACACACACACACACACACACACACACACACACACACACACACACACACACACACACATATCCCTCACACATCACTCACACACCCATAATCATTATTCTTCATTTTATTTTGACACCTCTGGCAAGTTCTTAGGGAGAGGCAGATACCGTGCGTCAGATTGTGCAGTGTGTCAGTGTTTGGTGTAATCTGAGAGGAGTCTTTATTAGCATAGTGAATCAAACAAAACAACAGCTCTGCCAGTGAAGTAAACACAGGGAATTAAACCTCCTGCAGTTCACTGCCTGGTCATCTTCAGCTATGTTGACTGTGCAAAAAATCAAGTCTCTACTCAATTACAGCATCTCGTTTCCCCGCAGAACTATAAGAGCGGATATCATTTACAACTGAGGTCTGTAAACCCTCTTCATAAGGGATTTAAATTAGAGAAAGTGTAATGAAAAAGTACAAATATATGTGCATAATACTGACACAAATGCCTGATGGGATTTCATTACAGATACAAGATTTGTTCTCCCCAAACTCATTTTTTCTTGTTGCAAGAGTTTTTTTTTTTTTTCCTGACCTTTCCGGTCAGAACAAGACCTCTTCCATGCTCTCACAGCCGGAGACCCATTGGCAGGCCTGTGGCTGGCAATTATGCCTCAGACTGTTCTCCTACTTCTCCTCTTCCAAACTCTCAGACATGTTGGGCATCTACCACCCACTGCACTCACAGTAAGGTCTCCAAGCTATCAGACGAAGTGTTTCCAGTGGACTACTTAGCTACAGTTCCTGCAGTTCTGCTTCATCGACCAATCCTACAACATATGATGAAATAGGTTAAGTTAGGATTGAAGTCTATGAAAATAAAGGGCTACCAATCAGGACATTATGTTAGGAATATGTGTTTCTGTGTCTCCTTTCTCTGTCTTTTTATATACGGTACTCATTGGTATGCAATGGAAGAGTGTGCAAGAGAATTTAAGGCGCACCCGTTACCTTAGGATGTTTTTCTACCACTTGAACAGCTTTTTTACAGGCTGATTAGCTGCTTTGAAGGTGAGTTGAAACAAGACGAAGTTTCAGAGCTTTTCTACATCTGCACAAGCCATGTGCAAGATGGCTGATCGAACTGTGAACTTCCTCTCAGCTCACCGCAACAAATGGGCCAGTTGTGTAGAACCTTACTCCATCCCTAATGAGTCTGAGATCGATCACCTCCTAATAAATTCAGCATATATCAACAATGGAGCAGTCGTTCCTCCAATGTAGTAAAAAATGAATAATGTATCATAATGCTCAACAGCATTTAGTGAAATAGTCCTATTTGGTTAATCCTCTGGAACTGATTAAAATGACTTAAAGCACAAACATACAACCTGATTCAAGTTAAGCCATTTACAATATTTGATCCGTATTTTTATTTGAGCAAAGCCATGTATATGCAGAGTGTAGATTTTGGTTTGCTCTCAATTTTTTAGTTCTTCACACTGTGTAGTCTGAAAAGCAACAATTTGGAGAGGTGATAGATTCCCCCGCTGTACTTTAATATAAAAACCAGGCAGGTAGATATCCAGCTGTATTTGAACCCTGTGACTCAAACTCTCTCAGAGGCTTCCCTTGTTTCACTGCAGCTGAATAGCACACAAGGAGGCAGTTAGTGACCCAGTGACCCCGTCCACAGAGAAACAGAGCTGGGTGGGATTATATCAACGTTAGCTGGACCCAGGCCAATGCTTAGCCATAACATTCTGGCCAGAGATAACATGCTTTTTAATTACATATGGACTACAGCTATGTTAAATTTCTCCAGTGAACCTTCTCTTGGGAGGTCGTAACTAAACTTGACATAATACATCAAACACAGCTTAATGTGATTACAATGTGCAGGGTCTGCAGTTTAGTCAAGAGCGAGGGGGATGTTGCCAACCCTTTTGTCTCAGGACAGTTTAGGCCCTTCGACTTACCTTTTCTAAGAACAATTTTTTTTAAATGAAGCAAGTATCAATCTGCCGCCCATAGTGCTGTCAAACGATTAAAATATTTAATCGCGATTAATCGCATTAATGTCATAGTTAACTCGCAATTAATCTCAATTAATCGCACATTTTTCTCTATTCTAAATGTCCCTTGATTTCTTTTTGTCCCATTATTTTTTCATTATCTTATCAACATGATACGATACTTTTAAAACGGTGCCTGAACCGAAAGATTTATATATATAGGTCTGTCAAAATTAATTAATAATTTCAATTAATTAATCTGAGAAAAAATAATGTGTTAAAAAAAATAACGCAGATTAATCCATTCCATATTGAGGTTTGACCCGGAGCCGTTCTAGCCACCATTGGACTGTAAAATGAAGGAGGGAGACGATAATGTGCTGCCTGGATCATTAATTGGAACATTTACTTGTAATAATCTTCTTCCTGCCAACCCTGGCTACCGAAATCTGGTGCCACTGATATGTCTGCGCTTCTCTCTGATGCTCTGAAGACGATACAGGCAACACAAACACCGCTGCACGTGACGCTAGTTAACACTATACTCGACAGCAGCTAACGTTAGCCTACCGCTAGCTAGTAGCTGGATTACACACGGTTACAATGCTGACAGCTAACGCTAAACGGTGTAAAGTTTGACTGTGTTTTACTGTAGAGGATTCAACACCGGTGCACATCTGCAGCTGCCGTCGTGGAAACAACACAGACGGTGCGTTCAATGAAACTGGTAAACTACAGCCTCGTGGTGCATTTGAAGTTATTGTAAATGTCCTTTACCATCTGGTGGTTGTTTTTGTCGTTCAACAGCAATTTACTAGTGAAATAAGTTATTGTTATTGTTATACATTATTATTAAACATTTAATTTTGACCATATGGCCTTGGCAATAAACAAGCCGTTCCTTAATGTCACCAACTGTTGTTTAGTACCCTTTTTTTTCTTTTCTTTTTTTACTTTCTTAAAAAGTATCGGTTCAGGCACCGTTAATTATGTATGCGATTTCGATTAATCACAGAGTATGTAATTAATTAGATGACATTTTTTAATGGATTGACAGCCCTCTAATATATATATATATATATATATATATATAATATATATTTAAAAAAGGAGCACCTTGTTCAATTGTATTTGTCTGTTCTGTATGTTCAAAAATATAAAACAATAAAAAGTTGATCTACAAAAAAAAGGAGCACAAAACGGTGAAAACAACCACTAGATGGGAAAAGGATATTTTACAATAACTTTGAATGCACCACGAGGCTGGCGAGGCGAGGCTGAGTCTGTGTTTTTCAGACAGCGGCAGCTACAGTCTGGTGTTAGAATCCTCTACAGTGAAATACAGACACACTTTACAGCGTTTAGCTGTCAGCATTTTAACCATGTTTACTCCAGCTGCTAGCTAACGGTAGGCTAACGTTAGCTGCTGCTAAGTATAGTGTTAACTAGCTAACGGTAGGCTAACGCCGAAAAGCGACTAGTTTGCAGGTATGTACTACTCTTTGGCCGGCTCGCAAGCCCAAACAAGTGTGTCTGTTTCTGGTCTAGCTAGATCAGGTGTGGTGTTGTAGTTTTTCTAACGTTACTAGTTGTTGCAACAGCATGTGAAAAAAACTACATAGTTTGCTAGGCCAAAAAGGACGTTAATCTCGCGATAAAAAAATTGAGGGCGTTAAAATGGGTTTGTGTTAACGCCTGTTATTTATGCATAAATGTGTGTTTAACAAACCTATCTCCTACAAATTACCGTCATATATGATTAATTTGCAATACCAAAAATGTTTTGTGAGAAACTTAATACTGCTTTTTTTTATCAACATATTAAAGGTGCTGTAGGTAGGATTGCGAAGATCCAGGACTTAGCCAAAAAATTAGAACATCAACAACTTCTCAGTCCCTCCCCCCTTCTCCTTTTAAAGCCCAAAACGGTCTCCTAAGCCCCTCCCCCCAAAAGGGAGAATGAATGTATGTGCATGAGCAGTGATTGACACGCAGTTAGACACCCCCTGTGGCCCTGATTGGTGCATCTGAACAGGGAGCTGTGGATTTTTGCAAATTGCACTACAAACTGTAGGTGGTGCCAGAGCAGCCGGATTTTTTTTTTTTTTTTTAAATGACCAGCTTCATGTAGTTCTACTAGAACATAGGATCAGTTTCAGCAAATATGATAGAAACTTAGTTTTATAAGTCTTACCTACTGCACCTTTAATGAAACATTCATATAGAGTTTATTACCGATGCAAAACATATCTTCAAGAAAGATTCATGGTCAAAGTATCACAATTTTCTTCTCTACAATGTCCACTCACGTCTTCACGTTTTGTTAAGGCAACTCAAAGCACTTGGTTTTCACCTGCCTGCTGTGGCTGGAAAAAGGATTGATGAGAGCTGAATGCTAAAACGCTCTGTAGAGCTAAGAACCACAGAGTTGGGTGATGATTCTGTGTGGGTTTGTCACTGCAAATGACAACTTTTACATCACACAAAGTTTTTTTGACCCATTGTTAATAAAAAATGTTTATTAATGCAGCTTTAAGGTCCCAAAACATATTTGGCAAATTGAATTAGTATTAGCCTGTCAGCTTTTTCTCATGAACCATACGTTCGAAAAGCTATGAAAAGATAAGCACTATAATTCATATGATTTCCACTTTTTTTTTTTTGCTGAGCGCGCCACATTGACTGCTGCTATATAAGAATGTGGCTGGCCGCATAGGGAGGTGGTCACGGTGGTGGGTGGGTGTTAACGTACAGGACATTCAAGCCAGGGAGTGGAGTTCAGTTCCCGGGGAAAACAGAAGACTTTCACCCAGGAAATGCGTATTCCTTGGGAGTGCTTTAATACAAACCACAATCTTTTTGCTTAGCTTAACTAGTTGTTTCGGTGCCTTAACTTTTGTCGCCACGTAATGCTCACTTTTTCTTGCCTAAACTTAACCGTAACCTCCGCCGAAATGACTGGCAGCTCGCGGTACTCTGTACCCAGCTCACAGTCACCTATCCTTGGGTAACTGAACCACCAACTACCACTGACCTGACAGAGCACCGTAGCCGAGCACTACTGCCGCTGATACGACAAACTGTGTAGGAGGTCTGTAGCCTCGTCATGAAGCTCTGTAGCAGCTTAAACAGCTAGCAACTGCCGCTCTGTAGCACGGAGCTCTGTTGCCGATGTCACGTGACCAGCCGGCGGTCTCCTAGTTTTCGTATGATATCATACATTTTAGTGTGCATAACTTTTCGTACGATATCATACGAACCCGTTCATGAGAATGCGTTGAGCCTGTAGAACGTATTTTGTTGGAGACAGGGTTGGTATATATACTTTTATAATTCAAGGTTGCATGGGGCTTCCTAAATCCCTCTTATGACTATTTTGAACTGCATAACATGTTTTCTTGAACTTGGCTAAAGAAGACAATATGAATACTAACCCTTGATGCTAAAGTTGATGAACGGTAGTGAAGCAGCTAATGTTGCAGACTGTCTCGACATTTGAGACACATCACGGTGCTATCGCTTCCCTTGGCCATCATTAATAAACACGTTTTAGAATAAACAGATGCCATTTTTGTTAGCATAAAGCTCAAAATAGATTAATTACACCAAACTGGGGTGTGATTTGTTTTTGTCGAGCACCAGGCCCAGTGCACTCCGTCTTCCTATTATGACAGTACATGGAAAAGTCATATCGTCCATCAGGTCTTTGTCATTTCAAGGTAACCTCAAAAGTCTGTGTCAGACGGTCAATGCAGGCAGCAGGCAGTGATGCGCTCTGAGCCTGATAGCTCTGAGGCCAAAGGTGTAACAGCGGGTGCATCATCACAGGGAGAAAAATGAAGCCACTGTAAGCCGTCTGGTTAAATCGCCTTGCCTGTTGCAGGAGTGTCTGTTTAGCATTTCTCGTCATTCGCTATATCTACGCAAGCTGTATCACCACAATACACTGCAAAACACTTTAGCAGTCCAGCTGTTTAATCATTCAGCCTGATATTAAAATTCTGATAAGTCTGATAATTACAATTTAAGATTCAGTTACAAGCTCAGTAACATTTTATAGAATTCATAGAAGATGAACTGCTGTGTAGTGCTGATGAATCTCAGCCCTCTGATTCATGTTATTCTAATACATTATTGTGTAAGATTAAAGTGTAACTGGATTCATGTTAAAACCTTGCATTTAAAAAAGAGAAATATTGGTTCCTTAAAGCATACTGTAGAGAAATATTACAAGAATTCATAAATGGGATCAGATTGCAAATTCCGCCAATTACAGATGCATATAAAATGTGTCAAATCAATCAGTTGCATTTGCATTTATCAAACCACTTTGACTGCATGTAAATTAAACGATGTAGCCCCATAAAGAGTTGTTTTTGCTGTCTCAAATAACAACCCATTTATTGCTAGCTGCACCAATGTAGCCTATTAAAACGGATACCATTTAGCTGATGATGAATAATTCTGCCTGCATTTCCTCCAAAAGCCAGTTTGGTTCGATGACTATGTTCTAGTTTTTGGAAGGTCACTTTACCAACATGCTGTGATGAGGCCATTGACAGACTGCTGTGTTTTTATTTTTATGTTTATACATTCATTTTTTCAGTCATTAATTGCCAAAGAAAAATTTATATCTAAAATGTAATGACACCAGAGTTGAAAGCTGTCAACTATTTGCACATCATCTGTTATGAGCCAAAACCTGCACACGGTTCACCTCGTCGAAAATGCATTAGTTATCCCTAAATTTCCATTTCAGGCCTGAGGTCCCTAGTATAATTCAGCTGATTTTTGATCACATGAATAAAGAGTGTAGGACAAGCAATTGGATTTGCATACACACTTGTCTAAAGTTTGCATGTATGCCATACCTGTGCACCACACACTAATGAGGCAATTATTTAGACAGCAGGCCTGCAAGTCTTTTGGGGGAGATGCCACAGAGTTCGCAGCTGTGGGATTAACATGGTTAGCTGGACTTCAGAGAGGCAGAGGCAGACAGGGAGGGATTTCACACTATCTAATGAAAAAGACTTCACATTTCATGGCAAATAATGAATTCTAAAACAAATTTGCTGCGAAAAAGAAATGAGCTTCGTAAGAGTCATGGAATGCATTTTAAGCATATAGGGCTGTTGGGAAAATGTCAATGTTAAAGGCGAACGGTTGTCATTCACGCTGCTAATTCAGAGGATTTGGGTGTCACCACAAAACACGCAATTATCTCTCTTTGTTGTAATCATACTGATTGATATGGTCTATAGGAAATACATTCTACACAAAAAACATTTGGCTCTGGCATACTGATAATTACTGATAAGACTACTGAATACCATGTTTGGCAACTTCAAAGAGCATGGCCAAACGTCTGCTGAAGTATCTTTTAATGACCACGCTGATCAATCACCTTCCTGCTGCTGTAAGTTAAATTTGATGGTGATTAGGGGCTAATGTGTGCCACACACACATTCTCATTGGCTCACTCTCTTGCACACACAAGCACACAAACAACCTCCATATGCAGTAATATTTGATAACTCCTGCAATCACGGTTGAGTAAATTACCTACTTGAGAAGGGTGAATGCCGAAGGTTTGCTCTGAGTGAGCTGTATGAACTGATTTGTTCAACTAGGTGAAAAAAACTGTTGGTGTAAGGATCATCCTCTCTGTTATCATTACGATTTATTCTCATTTTTATTATAAGGAAATGCGTATTTTAAGGCATAAACATGTTTTATTTATCATACAGTAGTATGCCACAACATTCCTGACTTATTGGTTTGTTTATCTTGTTGCACCTCAGTGTACGTTGTCGGGTCGAGCAGCCAGAAGAGCTCCAGGCAAGTATTAGGGATGTTCCGATCAGCTTTTTTTGATCCCCCGATCCGATCCAATTTTTTTTAAATATTATAAATATTGTATTTGCTCAGATAATAAAGCTGCACCCCATTTTTTTGTTAACAAAAATAATCAGGTAAACAAAGTAACTAAAATATGTTTTAGGCTTAATACATTTTCTTAGTGCAGCAAGTGATTCTTTTCTCTCAACACCAAAACAGCTCTCTTTAGGATCCCAACCCCAACCAAAGAATAAACAGTTTTAAGTTCCCCGCAGGACAACAAAAACTAAACTTAGTTACTCTTGCGCTTAATTAGTCGACGTTCCACTTCCGGGATTGCTCTGTTGCTGCCGGAAATTCCGCCGGATGTTACTCTTTTCAGCTGGATGTCCGTTACCTTCCGCTTTCTTTGTGTTGGCATTTTAAAATCCAGTCGATTTATGAGGACTATGGTTAACTGCTCCTCAGATCCCTGCAAGGTAAATCGAGACAGCTAGCTAGACTATCTGTCCAATCTGAGTTTTCTGTTAACGACTAAAACAACCTTTGAATGTATACGTTCCACCAAAACTAGCCAGACCCTCCTCCACAGCGCTGTTTAGGAAGGTCTGGCAATGCCAGACTAGCGCTTAAAGTGCTCATATTATGCTTTTTGGCTTTTTCCCTTTCCTTTATTGTGTTATATATCTTTTGTGTGCACGTTATAAGTTTACAAAGTGAAAAAGCCCAGTCCAGCCCAAAGGGACTTACCATCTCCAACAGAAAACAGTGTTCACAAACTGCTCCAAACAGCTCTGTTGTAGTCCAGCCTTTACTTCCGTGACAAACGTGCGTCACTTTGTAACACACGTTATAACGCTCGCCAATGTGCTAGCATAGCACGCCCTCATACTCTCCTTCTGACTGTGTAGTAGTCCTTACCTAGCTACTGTGCATGTGTGACTCCCAACAAAGATAGATAGAAGTGAGATGTCTCACTCTGTAGCTAAAACAGAGAGCTCATCACACAGGGTGAAAAGAGGAGCTGCAGCAATGTGCAGTACAACAAAAATATGGTGTTTTTTGAAAATTAAACCATGTAAACCTATTCTGATATAACTTCTAAATACAATTATGAACCTGAAAATGAGCATAATATGAGCACTTTAATAGTCAATCTTTGATTTTCTTCTTGTGTATACCGATGTCGGCTCCAAGGAATAACAACCTGTAAACTGGTTTCCTGGTGGAATCAAGGAAGAAATGTGGAGAATTGGACTTTTTAAATTGTTGCAAAGGCCTGGCAAGCTACGAGACGCTCTCTGGACAGACACTGGTGAGTGGCCGCAAGCCATGTTGGTTGGAAAGTGCTGTCATCCAGGCAGTCTGGCAGTGCATTTGTGGCACAGGGCATGTGTGATTAAAGGCAGCGATCACTACAAGCTGATGTACATGATCGAAGTAAGGTAAACGGGGTGAATGCCGATCCCCGGTCAGTTAAAAAATGCCAAAATCTGCTCCGATCTGATACTGGGATCGGGACGTCCTAGCAATCTTATAAAACCTACATGCAGTCAGAGCAAGACCAAGAAAAAGGAAAAAGACATCACCTGTGGCCTCAAATAAAGAGGATACAATTGTTCATCTCGTTACAGCAATTATATTCTTGACATCTTTCTTCCAATGGCTTCAACAGGTTAAAATCAATTTTGGGAACTTTAGCCTGTTGCAAGATATATTGTCAGGCAGCCGTTTCTAGGCTGCATGTTGGTGAATAATGAGGTGCAGTGAAACGTTTGGCTGGATCAATCTGAAGAAAAGAAGTTTTTCCGAAAGCCTGACTAATTACACTCAGGCCTTCGATTACTGTCTGGAGCAAAACTACAACAGAAATATCAATGAGTTATTTTACCTTCATTTACTTTCAGAAAAGTCAGGAAATTAACTCGTATAAACTTTGCATTGCATCCTGCAGGCATATGCATCCCTTTCTGTGGTACATTGTTCATGAGAGAGGAGGCTGTTCCTCATGCAGGTTCAGTTAAAGTTACACATTAATATCCACAGATGACCTTTTGGATGAGCTGCAGCATTAGTCTTGTGCGTTCTAACCTGTCCTGTGTGGACATAGAGTAATGTGCTGGTTGACCGCTGAGCTGACCCTTCCAGGCATTAGAATGTAGACCACATGTCTCGCCTGTTTCTACCTCCACTGGAACACGCGATAAAGTCTAAAACAAATACAGAGCAAATGTGTTGTATGAAGTCTTATCTACGCCCTGCATACTGTGCTGATGGAATAAGCGCTATCTGGTTTGCTCTCTTCCGCTTAACGTGCATGGGCAAGCACACAAGCATGCACGCACCTAAACCACATATACACATGTAAACACACACATAAAGACACAACTGCACAGAAATGTGTTAACCTTCAAATACCATTGAACTCTAGATTTGTATTTGTGCCCCCCCACAACAATGAAATAAAGCTTGATTGACAAGTTCAAATAAGTGGAAACATTAGCATCTTAATTCAAGGGACTGTCACATTTGGTTAGCATCTCCTCTTCAAGGATGCAACTAATAAAGGAAAGGTATTCATGTTACTGAACAAGCCCTCTTTTATAACCTAATTGCTTTTGGTTCAATAGCTTAAAAAGTCATTAACTACAGGTCCAGCTTGTAATGTAGGTTAAGGTGGCTTTTTCACCAAGGTAATGAGCCGGTATGCACAGTGGCCAGGCAGATTTTGATGCGATAATAGTAGGGGTGAATACCATTTTTCAATCTTTGCTCAAAGACAGCAATGGCTGAGAGAAGAGAGAGGCCTTTTCATAGTCCCTGAATAAAAAAAAAATCTAAAGAGGCAACAGATAATTGAATTCCAAACAGTGCTATTTATATAGCTGGCAGCATATTACGCGTGAGGTGCAAATGGCCTTAGCCAAATGTGGATGACATCAAAATTATATGTATTGCAGCACAGAACGTAATGTGTTTATATGTGCAAATGTGCATGTCCATTCTCAGAGTTTTTCATTATATTCTGAGTGGTGAAGGTTGGATGGCTTTCTGTTTGTTTTCTGTTAGTCTGTTGCGTTGTTTTTCAATTCACATCACAAGACATGCTATTTACCACTCTCTGCTTGGCATGCTATTGATTACCTGCTGAGGATTTCAAACGTGAAAATACACACTCTACAATTGTTATTTTACAAATGTTGAGCGGCATGTCAATCTTCTGCGAGGTTAAACAATATACATGCATGAAATCTATATAAGCAGTCTGTTTCACACAAAGAATCAAGTATTACAAGGCCTTCACTAACGTCTGTTGAGGAATATGGATGAACCCTAAACAAAGTGATTTGCTTGAACACAAGCATGTGGCTTCCTGTGAGCTACCTTCCATCGATCAGAGCAACACAAAACAGCCTCTCCTTTCAGACTGCCACAGAGCACATTCAACAGAACATTTTTGTCCTATGACCTCTAACCCCCCAGAGATCTGATGGCATTTCATTGATGGCCTGACCCTCGCGAGGCGAGTGAGAATAGAGGGATGGTGAGAAAGAGGGAGGAAGCAGAAAAGGAGGAGGGGAAGGAGGGTGATAGCCATGGTTGCTCAGTGACTTTGGAGGAGATTAGACGATTGAGTTCACCTTTAATGACGGTGGAGATAGTCTTTCAGTAGGGGGAAATGCCAGAGCTCAGCAGTTTGTTTTGTGTAGCTTTAAGAGCTTCCTGTGTCAGGTTCAGGTTGCCTGTCTCTCTCCCCAGCAGCAGCCCATTGTCTCCGAGCTACAAAAGGCAGCACAGTGTTGGGTGATCGACAGAGCGGCTCAGCTCGGTTCCTCTGCCACAGCAAACCTAACCTCCGCAGGGGATTCTTCTGTGCGACTTCAAGGAATCTCATGACAACACATTTGTGTGGGTGTGTCCCACTGCAAAATGAATCGCCATCACACAGGCACACACTTAGAACACACACTGATGCATAAATAGGAAAGGATTTTTAGCTCAAAGTGGATTGGATATGTTTTATTCTGTCAAGCCACATTAATTCTTTTTTTGGGACTGTGGGAAATCATGCCACACTCAACACACTATCTGTGGGTTGTTTATGCTTGTAGTAGTGGTAGTTGTAATGAAGTAGAGAACAGGTTAATACCTTACCTTATGTTTTCTGTTTGGTTTGTCCGTTTGTTTGTTTGTTTGTTTGTCTGTCAGCAGGATCACGTAAAAACTACTGGCCCGATTTTCATGAAACTTCGTAAAAGGGTGTAGCATGGGCCAAGGAAGAACTCAGTCAATTTTGGAGTGGATCCGAATCACAGGCGAATACTTCACATTCGTTAACATTTCAAGAAAGGGCAATTGTGCTGCATTCATGTGGTGTCGGAATAATCGGAAATATTTAGTTTCTGACTGGGAAAATTCACACTGCCTTAACGTTGTGAGATAGGGCATGCCTTGGCGGAGGTCTGTGCTTTCCGAGTGCCCTTCTAGTTTTTTGTAGTTTGCTTCTTAGAAATGGAACAATGTTTGTGTTTTTACTCCACCACACAGATAAAGTGTAGACATACTATATAAATGATTTAATAATATAAAAAGATGTATACGTGCACACACAAATACTAACATAGACTTGTACACATAGTTTATGCACATACACAGATGCACACACATACAGTACACTAGTAACACTACACCTAGTGTAATTGGGGACAGGAGTCATCAACGTTTTTTTTGTCAGTGAGATGTCATCATCATTATCTCCCTACCGCTACTCGTAATAATAATGTGTTAATACCTAACACATCCTTGATCCAAATATGTCAATGATACAATGAAACAAATTCACTGTGTGCTGTAAAGTTACATTGTTTATTTTTCAGGGCTTCAGTGTAGTTCGATTTTTGGCAACGCTCACCCAATTTATGTTTTCGACTGTGATAGATTTTCTTTTGCTCAGAGAGTTCAGAGAGAGGATGAGGCATCGCCTTGTGGCAGCAGAGGGAAAAAAGGGTCTGCACACATGCTGTCCGTCTCTAAAGAGGCGTGGCTGATCCAGACAAAGGCCAAACAATCCCAAAGGCCTTTTGCTTTGCTGCCAAATTAAATTAAAACAAATTCACTCCGCTGCAAATGAAAAAAGGAAGCGCTTGAGTGAGTAAGGTTCAGATAGGGTCGAAGTCCTGCTGCTGACCAAAAGTGAGACAGCCCCCCCCCCACACTCTCTCTATGTTCAAACTGAGCAACACACAGACGCATAGATGTACACAAGCCTTTTTCCTCCTTCTGCTTCACCCTCTCTCTCTCTTGCTCTTTTTCTTTCGCTCCCCCTGGTCCTGAACCTGACATTCCTGCTGGCTCTGTCTCTTTGAAGTGGCTTGTTGGTGTGGGCTCTCGTTACAGGGGCCGGGCCTGGCGAAAGCCGATCTGTCTGGCTGAGGAGAACGGCCCTGGCCCAGGGGTTAATCAGCAGACCCAGTACACTGCCCACTCTGTCCACACAGGCACACACACACATACATAGAAATGCAAACACTGCCCACTCTGTCCCCACAGCGCAGCTGTAACAAGACCAGGCCGATTTGGAGGTTAAGAAAGACAGCCACAGCCCAACCGCTTTGAAGTTGACTGGCAGCCACCAGGATTTGGACTCTTAAAAAGAGAGCTGGCTGAAGTTCAAAAATATACAGGGTTCATGCAGCGTAGAGGAGGGTGTGAGTGTGTGATTGTGTGCTTTGGGGCAGGGGACGGGAAGCTGACTAATCTCTTTTTTAACCCTCTGCTGAATTTGAGCTCAGGTTGTGAACACCAGTATAGCTCTATTCGAAAACATATATCTGAATGTTAATAGTGCAAATAACAACCCAAACCTCAGAAGAAGCTGAAGAGCACTTATGTTAGGAGCCATATACAATTTGAGTAAATAGGCATTTTAAATAAACATTAACCCTTTATTATGAAATAATGAAACCATTAGTTGGGTGCATTTAGCGTAGCCATCATGCATGTTCATATTTAGATTGGTTTTATCTTGACTTAATGCATCAGTGGTGTTATTGTGAGGGAGTCATTCCACAAAATAATCAGTTGGCAATAAACCCTGATAAAGCACAGCAAACAGCGACTAGACCATCCAATCAAAAAAATTGTAAATTAACATATTTTCATTCCTTTTAAAACACTTATTATAAAGTCAAGTGCATCATTACTATAATAAAAGCGAGGACACACTGGAATCAATATGCACACCTGATTGTAATTTTCAGGTTTTTCATCAAACTGTATTACTGGTTTCTGATTATATAAAGCACAACTTCTAGGGAAAGCAGCCTTAGACATGGCTTCTTAATGATGTAAAGGGAATCATTCCAGTTCCCATTTACTACAATATCCATGAGCTAAGCATTCAAATAGGTAGCTAATGTTACATTTTCTGGCCTCTAAAAGCCATTGAAAACATTTGATACTGCCAGCAGTTTTGCTTTGTTTCCAAGAAACATGCCTTCAGACTTAGCCAAGTTGATGTCAGTGTAAAACAATCCATAATAAAAGAGGCTAAAAAGAACCCAAACCTAATCTAAATCACTTCACTTTAAAAGCCTATTTGTGTTCTACTATCCACAGATTCAGGGTGAATATATGGGATCCCTGACAAGCCTGTTCTGTACAATCCACTTATCTCTCTTGTAGCATCTGGGCAGGGATATGATGGAGTGGACACCATCCAACATGGCACCATGACAAAGTCAACAATATAGTGTGCTCCACACAATGACATCGAGTGAGTCGTCTCTCTCTCTCTCTCTCTCTCTCTCTCTCTCTCTCTCTCTCTCTCTCTCTCTCCCCCCCCCACTAGGTCCATTAACTGTGGGAGCAGTGATGACCCTAATGCCACCGTAAACACAGACAATGACAAGTCGAGAGCACACAACCACAGGCAAGCAAATTTGACAGAAAAACCTGTTCTGTACGTTTGCTCGTTCTGGTCATTTGTTGCAGGCGGAGATGATTGTTTTTCAGTCATGAAGATCGACGTTTGAAAGGAAAAGCCAGACTTAATTTATTTATTTTTTGATAGAATTTGGAAAAATATTTGTGACAGAATAATCTATTAGAATTATCTTTGTTTATCCAGTGTGTGTGTGTGTGTGTGTGTGTGTGTGTATATGTGTTTGTTTGTGTGTGCGTGTGTGTGTGTGCTTGTGTGTGTGTGTGTGTGTGTGTGTATGTCAGAGTGTGTGTTAGAGTGCATGTTTGTTTGTGTGTGTTTGTGTGTGTGTGTGTGTGTGTGTGTGTGTGTGTATGTGCGCACAGTGTAATTGTGTAATGCCCAGAGACACATTATGTCCCAGAGTTGGATGTTTGGCGAGTGTTAAGATCATCAGTGTTCTGTCCTAGTCCTCAGGGGACCGTCTTCATTTGTATCTTTTGTTTATCAAGATGTTTGAATATTAAAATGGGCCATTTTTCCTGGTCATAATGAAGCAGCATTGCATATCCACACATCTGCACATTTCCATACTGCTCTATGATTCTGCCTCTTTCCTCTTTCTGTCTTAATTTCCTGCTTGATGCATGCCATGAGAACTACCATTTGCATATGAGTAAAAGGTCTTCAGTCTGGGGAACCCGTCCCCTTCTCCCTCTGAATTCAGATATTTGTTTGTTTACTCTTCATTTGCATTGGGTGTAAACAACATTAATGTGATGGTCTGTTGCTGTCGCGCTGGTTTAAATTTACATGTGTCGGATGACAAGTACCCAAAAACAAAGATGCTAATCGCTCCCACTAATCAGTATTCTTGCTCTTCAGTTCTGGCTGATGTCACCATTGGTATCTTTACAGCCCTGCTATTGCACTGTGAGCCTCTCATCCGCCTCATCAACTATCCACCGCAGTCCCTGACAGGTGCTGGTGACGGCCGTGTTTATACTTTCGATCCCTCTGGCACAAAACTTTAATATTCATGTTAGCCGATAAAGGGAATTACTTCTTCATTGCTCGGAGGAACATTGATACATCTGGCAGATAGAGAAAGGCACTAGTTTGAGTTTCAGGTCATGTTTTTTTATTTATTTTCTTGCCTGGGCTGAACTTTCTCTGGGAGCAAAGTCTATTAGCAGCAGTAATTTCTTATCTCACTTGGCACACATTTGTTCCTCTACAAGCCCAAATGTGTTTTACAATACGTATGACCTGTGGGGGATTTCAGAAATACAAGCTAATGCCACAAAAACACACACACTAGGCAGTTCATGGTGATGTGGATTCAATGGGGCCGTGCAAAAATAGCAGGTATGGCGTGCCACCTAATTTAACAAAGCTTTCTATTTATAATTTCCTCAAATCTAATTAACATACTGGGAAGATTAACAGTACACCCATTGTCAAAAAGCTTCATACCACTTGCATTCCTTAGAGTGTCTGGTAAACTAATGCAGACAGACGTGCCATTTCCTTGATGTTGATTCCCTGACACTATATATAAACTAAATATTTCTGTATCATCCAAAAAAATGAAAGTTTGACATGAAGTGGTATCATGAAGCTGCCTATGTGACTGTCTGACTTGGACCTGCAGGGCCTTTTCTACTGACACTGGCATCTCTAGGTAAAGAATGACCCTCATTTCTGTGGACACGGCAATGTGTCCGCTCCCCCAGATCTGGGCGCCCATTCCATTTCATGGTGCATCGCCCCTGCGCGTGATTATGCCACGCTTTCAGGTGCAAAGGAGGAAATGTTTCGTGAAACTGATGTCCCTGTCAGCGCTCTGCGGCTCTCCCTTCTTTTGCAGAGCATGTCACTTCACTGATTGGTGAATTACCATTCCAATGTGAAATGCGGCACCGCCCCCGTCCCTAGCTCACTGGCCCTGGCAGCAAATGAGCTGCATACGTTACAGAGGCGACACTCTCCTGGCCTCATTTGCATTGGCTGAATGGAAATCAAACGGTTTAATGTTGAGGCAAAGCTGGTAAATAGTGGCGGTGTCAACACATTAAACACACATGCACGTACACTCACCACTAACTGCCATATGCCCAAAGGCTGACTGTGATGGAAGAGGATAGAATATTTGCAACCACATACATTAAGGAAGTGATGCTAGGGGATTTTGTTGTCTGTTGCTCCTTAAAAACCCCAAAATGATGACATCATTTTATTTCTGAGAATATGCCTCCTTGATCTACAAGGAGAGAAGTTGTATGGCTGCCAAAGGGAATATGCATGGAAAGGAAAAGCAGATGATTTGATTTGGATAGGTGTAGTAATTAATTAGTCATTAGTTGACTCTTTGGGCATCTAAGATGACAAAATGAAATCTTCTCAGCAGTTCTGTGAAATTAATACTAAAACTCTTGCCCACAGTTCCTCAGTCCAGATTTATTTTTAAACCCCAAATCCCTAAAGTATTACTTAAACATAAAGCCAACACTAAGCTGATGTTTGTGCAATTATTTAGAGCTTCTTTATACACTCATAGTCCCTCATTTATGTGTGATGTCATCACTGGCAAACATTTTTAATGTGATACAATCAGTTGCTGTTTGAGGATGTTTCATTCTAGTTATTTCAAGAGCACGGCTTTAATTGATTGACTCAAAACACAGACAATGAGGAGTAAGCATGTGTATATTTGTGTGTGTGTGGTGGTGTTGTGTATTTGAGTATGTGTGCAGTTATGTGAGGCATGGTGGCTGAATATGTGCGTACTGTTTGTGTGTGCACTCTGTGGTGAATGTGTGTGTCTTGGCAGGACAGTGTGGAGCACTGGGATTCTCCTCTGGGTCTGTGTTGGTCTATTCTTGAACAGAGACGCTGGCTCAGTAGACTGGAATCCTTCAGGGCACCAGGGACATCTGATTCCCCCACTGCCTAAGCACTGAACTAAATGCTCCTACATTATTCATGTGTATATCACTTTATTGCTGTGCAAGGTTTTCACTCAAAGTTTCTGCCGCACCATTTACTGTACCTAACCCCTAAACATTAACTGACAAACTTTCCCCTTTCTCTCTCTGTCTCTCCCTTTTCCATGACGATGATAAGGTATTGTCTGAACAAGTGGTTCCCAAATGGTTCAGCCTGGGTCCACACTTCTCCTAAATCACGGTCCACAAATTGGTTAACTTTACACCCATGCAATTTCATTTTACAAACTTAACTAAAACAAAATAAATTCAGTGCAACTGGCCTTAAAATCCAATGAAATAATGAGGTGTTACAACAAGAAAGTGCATTAAAAGTATTGTTGCAATTAGAACAAATCTAGACTGGGTTTTTCAACAGGGTAACATATTCATAAGCCAAATAATACTGTGAACAGGGCAATAAGACTGTAAATAATAAAGTAATAATAAAGATTCATTCGTCAGTCATTTTCAAAACCAGGTTCCAGGTGTAACACAAGGCTACTATCTGCATTTGTTTCTTTGCACAAAAATGTCTGTATTCAGATTTACAATTCACATGGGCAGATGATAAAACATACAACATACTGTAACATAATACTTGAACCATATACCTAAATGAATCAAGTTAAAAGTCAAAACATTTTATCTAAAAAAGTAAGTCTAAACTGAGTTTAAATATGGTTATTGTCTAGGTGGAAATTAATAATGGAAATAGAATGGTAAATTTCAATAGTGGAAAAACACAAGTCCGAATTAGCTGTTTTTTTTCTTAAAATACTGGAGGTTGTGTGAATGACGGTATCAAGCCCCGATTTAAATAAAGTATGACAAAAATGAGAGAGCTGTTGCTAAAAAACAACAACAAAAAAACTACCATTGAGAAAATAAATGTGCCAATATAGCTCATTGGGCCATATTACATAATTTCGAACAGGGTTTGAGAACATTATATACAAAAATCTGAAAAGCTCTCTCTGTCATTTTGCATATATCTTTTAACACAGTCCCTAACTCAAGTTTGTCATTTCCTAGGTGCCAACGTTCAATTAGCACAATTAGAATTGTATTTATAGACAAAAAATAAGCAATTAGACAGAGATTAATATATGGTCTATCCTGACCTTTCTGGTGAGAGCCATATGCAGTCAATCCCTGTGCTCTCGCGAGAACTCTGGATTTCCAGGGTATTTAATTGTATTGGTTGTAATAAACTTTCAGCCCAATCACCTGTCATTGTAAAGGTAGAGGGGCGTGTTGTAGAGGTTACACTGCAGGTTGACGTCCCCGGCTAGCGAAAAACGATATTACGTGAATATGTCCATAACCTTGAGTAACGCAGTTACCACCAGGTGGAGGACCCACTGCAATCTGCAGAAGGTAAATTCATGTGTGGGCATTTAAAAATACTGTACCAACGTTTTTTTTTAAATGTTGTGATGCTAATCACTAATAGCGCTATCATGCTGGCGACTTTAGCATAGCTCTAAATATAGTAAGTGTTAGCAGCCTATGTTACTATATGTTGTGAGTGTGTATTCACGTTAGTGTTGTTAGCTAAGCTAAAACTAAAACGAACTGAGAGGGTAACGTTATGTGAGCTTTTGGTTCATTAAAGTGACTGAGAATATGGACATTTGTCATTAGACAGAGAGGACCATGGAACTCTCCTTGCTTGGACCGACCAGTGTGATGTCTCCTGCTATAGCTTCATTCCAACCTGTTACAGCAAGTCAGAGCATCGTTTTCGACGCTCTATGGTGTTTTTTGCCTTCCAGGCAGCTAAGCCTAACCTTAACCCTAAACATAACCATTGCGCGCTGCCTGGGAGGAGACGTTGGGGGCAAAAAAACACCAAAGACCGTTTCCGACTGTTGCAGCATCCAACCCTGAAATCCACTGACAGCCTGACAGCACTGCCCCCTGGTGGCTGAAACTGGGAAATTGCACTGTTTCAAAAATGAGTGGAATAATTACGTCTGGCATGACCAGATCTAATAAATATTTTAAATAACACAAAAAAACCAAATGGTGGTAGGTAATACATCTGATTTCATATACTGCTTTATTATATTTCAGGGCTCTGCCTCTCACCTAAGACCATTGTCGACGCATATGCAGGACGCAAAAAATGGAAAATTACTGTTGCACTAGTCTGGACATCTTTCCATGCCAACGTTGCAATAAAGGTTGCCTAAATGCCATGTAGTCTATATAAATTTGCTGTCAGCTTACTAATTGATTGCGCGTTTTGCGTAGATTTGGACTTTTATAGCCTATGTTTTATTCCACTTTGTTTAAACGGCGAAGTGGAGCGGCCTCGCTCACCTGTTTGGAGCTGGCTGGTGAATGTGACGCTCGTATAGGCCTTGCTGGATACACCGTGACTCTGTTTGTGGATCTACTGATCGCTGTGGATTACTTTTTTTTCCCGTGTCATTGGATTACGGCAAAATACGGATCTTTTTTTCTCAACGTGTCTTAACGTTTTATGGTGAGTTTGGAGAGGCGTCTCAACAGACTGTAGGTCGAACACTGATTGTTCACTGTTACATTTTAGTTGAATTTAAGTGTCGGGGCATTCCGCCACCGTCTGTCTATTGTGTTCCAAGACAGCCGTGCCGCGATTGGATTTCCTAAGGGCGGATTGTTAAATTGTTACAATGTAATTTAAAATCTGCTTTAAAAATAAACATATATGTTTATTTAGCATGTTTGTTTTGTCCATATGTGCTCGTGCTGTGTTCCCCAAGTGGTAGGCCAGGTCTCAGCTGCTACAATGAGTTTTTTTTTGCCCCCTCCCTGGCTCGAATGTCAAACTCTGCCTATGGTTAAGAGCCTATATTTTGCATTGTTGTAGTATCAACAGGTATTGGGACATTTAGCATTTACATTACTGTTAATGTTACACATTGTATTACCTTGTTATGATATAAGAAGTGACCCATACAATGTGCCAAACATAATGTGCCACATGAAGAGACAGTAGCAACAGCTGAGAAGATTTGGGTCTGTGGTGGCCAGGTCTCACACACACACACACACACACACACACACACACACACACACACGCACCTCAGAGCCCTGCCCTGAGGAGATGCGACGGCGAGGACCGGTTCAACGGCTTAGTCAGCAACATGAACTTGTAGCGGCCGTTGGAGCTTCCGAGCACCGGGCTTCCACCGCTGCGAACGGGGTTTTTAGCTTTAGGAGAAGGAATTTTATCTGTTAATCCTACCGAGGTAGACACTAAAGGCGTTATGTAGTTGACCCGCAGTGGTAAATTGTCTGCAGTGCTGCGCGGGTTGTTGCCGTGTTCCGATTGTTCTCATCTCAGCTCCGCCAAGACAACATAGACATGCCATTTCAAAAAATCTTTCATTTATTGTCAGAAATATCATGTTTTCAAAAGCATCACTTTCATCAAATTGTATATATTATTGTGATATATTTCCAGTAGGCAACTGACTGCAAGCAGGCACATCCGGACACAAACGAGCAGGCTTATGTGCCGGGGCTGAGCCCCGGAGAGCCCCGGCCCAATTTAACCACTGCATGTGTGTTTTAGTTTGGTGGCTTAACGTTACACTAGCAAAGAACCCGGGCATTTGTTTTATGGCACCATGCATCACAGGCTTTTTTTCATATGATTTCTAAATTCATTCATGGTCATCAATACTTGATGGACATGGGAGATTCTGCCGCCACTGGCAAAGAGTGAGTTGATTATAGCAGTTTGATTCGACTGAGTTATGACTCTAAGAAGAAGTGGTGTGACTTTATGGTAAACTGTGACAATTAGGTGACACGAGGAAAACAAATCTGTATATTTTTTTGTTTATTATTTGTATAGCGCTTATAACAGACAGAGTCACAGTGCTTCACAGTCAAAATAAATGCGCGCGTGCGTGCGTGTTTACATGGTCGCAGCTATCGTGAATTTTCGCTTGTTCTTTGTTTTATCTCTGCAAATCAGTGGACCAACAACATGCAGCAGTTGTTTCTGTCTCACACATGGTATTATGTCATCTCTTGTGTCACTTCCCGCCTGTGTTTTAATGACAAAACGTACTTTGGAGACCAAACATACTCATCGGGGATTCCTCCTGGTGAAAGATCTTGCAGTGTGTGACCCCCTGTCGCCAGTCAGTTGTGTAGCACGAACAGTACAGCGATCTGATGACTTTGAAAGTCGTATAGTGTGAACTTAGCTTTCGGGTCCAGTACAACCTGCAAGGGTTTTTTTCATGACCAGCAAAGGCAGCTGAAGAAGCTACTTTTTGTGAGCCTTGCTAATAAGACTACTTGTACTGTGAAGCTTGTATGCATTTGATAACGTTTCCAGTTTTTATGCAGTGGAGAACGGTACTTCAAAAATAATACTGTGCCAGAAATATGCTACACAAGGCAGTTAGGACCAACTGACAGGAGCCCTGATTGATATGGGTTGGATTGCAGTATGTTGAATGGATATGGACCTGTGTGGAGAGTAATTAGAGTGAATGCTCTTCCTGTTTGAGCCTTACAATATAAGGTCATTCCATAGATCAGGAGATCTACTTAATCTGCTCTTCGGTTCCCCCTGGTGCAAAACAATGAGCGTGGAGATTTTCCAGTCCTGGCAACAGATAAACATCCAGGGAAGCAGAGAAAGAGCAGAGCTGACTGGAGAGCCGGGCTGTTGCCGTGGAGCAGTGTTGAAGATAATGTGGTATGACATGCCGTTTTGATCTGGACTGCTTTAACACAAGACGCTTTAAGCCATACACAGGGAAAATGCAAGTCTGTGCTAATTACCTGAGTGAGTCAAACAGAGAGAGAGAGAGAGAGAGAGAGAGAGAGAGATGCTAAGCTCAGCCAGCAAACATCCACACCTTCTGACCTGCATTACCGCCAAGCTGCTGGCTTTCTCCCTGGTCAACACTGGCCTGCCCTCATTGTGTTGTTGCTCCAATCTGACATGTTTGGTCGCAGTTCAGCTTTGATATGACAACACTCATTTAGTCATACTGATCCACTCTCCTGTATGTTTCATTTTGTTCCCTCAGTCCTCAGACTCCTCGCTTTCATTTGGATCTGAGCGGGAAAAGAAGGGAAGTCCCAATGGGGACGTTTCTGAGTCATCTAAGTTGTCTGAAGAATTGCTGTACATGGCTAGCAAGCTAATTGGACTCTTACCAAACCAGATCCTTCATCCATTCCATAGTGTGTTTCAGATTAACCACTGACAAGGTATGACAATGAGGCCTTTAAAATGTCATAGCTAGATATGAGCACAATGCTTAGCCCACCTTCTCAGAAACACAGCAATGTGAAATTACCCCTGATCAATATAATTAACAAGATTCCCTACTTTGCAGAGCTACATCTAATCCTGCTCACTGTCTCGGCTGGGTGCAAAGGCCACAGCTCAAATTGCCCCAGTCAAGACATCTATGGTCTTTGTGTGCAACAATAGAGGGTGAAAAATAGAAAGGACAGCTTTTCTAAAAATGTCAGACGGTTGGGCTCCCGCTGAAATTTCTCCCCTCTCTCTCTGTGTCTATCTTGATCGATGAAGTTACCTTTGACAATGCTGCATGTTGTCACCATGACATTTGGTCACCCTTCTTTTTTCCCTCACCTGGCTCTCTGCTGAATAGGAAAATAACAATGAGATTTAATACAGGATCAATAGCTACACTCCAATGATACATTCACTCGCATAATGAATACTGATGGATGAAAACAAATACCTGCACGGGGAATTTGTATTCTGGACAGTGTGTCTGTAATAGCCGTGCCGATGATGTTTCATTACGGTTTTTCGGCCTGTGTGTTTTTCTCTCTATCCGTACAATCAAATAAAGGATATACACAGGATTTAATCAAGGCTATGGCAGTAACATCAACCAAACCTCTTGTGTATTTATGAAGAGTGCTGTGTGTGTGCTTGCATCTATGTGATGTGATCTCATGCCCATGAATATCATGCCATTGTTTGCATTTCATTCAACAGATATAGGCTTAGTGCAATATGTATAATAAATACTGAAAATGAATTGATCTTTACCACATGTCCCTGTGTGTATATTGAGTTTTGTTCCTGGGGTGTACATTCATAGTGTTTGAACTGCATGCAAGGATTTGTGACTGGAATATACGCGTGTGGTTAATCTGTATTTTTGCATTGAGCCCATATACATGAATTGTTTACTGCACATGTTGAGTGCACTGTAATAGTATGTTTATACTATGCATATGAGTCTGAATGCATGCCAATGTATACTGCCACATTTCCACTGCATGGTACAGCACAACTCTACTCGACTCGCTTTAAGCCATTCCTTTTTGGTTTTCGGTTAGCAAAAGTTGTGGATGGACCATGCAGTGGAAATGAGGCATATGGATACATTTGTCTGTGTCTGTGTGTGTGTGTGTGTGTGTGTGTGTGTGTGTGTGTGTGTGTGTGTGTATCCATGTGTGGTATCAGTTCTTGCTGAATGAATTAACCTCTATTAATTGGATGTGTGTGTGCATGACTCGGTGCATAACTTCCTGCATTTCTGTGAGTGGCAATCTAAAACACACTGGGTATCCTCCAGCCGGCTGTTGTTTGATAGTCAGCTCGGTGCATTGTCGTGTTTGGTGTTTGAGCTTTGGGCCCTGTGTCTGGGCCCCTGCGTGACTGACACCTTGAACGCCCACTGTTTAAACATCTTTTCACGTGTTTCCCTTTTGATCAGCGTCTGCCATTTTTACTGATTTTCCAAATCACTGATGCTTGTCAAAGAATTAATTACCTGGATCGTTGCTGCGTTGACTCCGGCACCAGCTGCGGGGTTCACTAGAGAGACCTCGGCATTCTCCCAGCATTCCCGGCTAATCACCCACAATCCATTTCAAAGTCAACCTGATTGGCCCACTACCCGGAGAATAATGTGGAATTAGACTGCATCCTGACAGTAACAGTTTCATATTTGCATACAGTATACGGCAGATTAGCTTGCAGGAGGCCGCCAGTGGGAGGTGAATCTCGGTATCAGCGCCCGTGCTAATGGCAGTTGCCTCCTACAGTTTATTAGATAAGTAATGGTGTAACGCACAGTGCTAAGCGCACATCCTCACTGTTATTAGCTGATGTGTAGCACAATGTGTTCATTAACCGTGAGCGCTGAACATTCCAACATGCACACCTTTTCAGAAGGTGTGAAAGAGGGAACGATTTACCTGAAGTGGTCACAGAACATCAATGCCCGATGCTGTATATGCATTTTTTACAACGTACACCACTAGAGATGCACCGATTAAAATTTTTAGGCCGATTTCCGATTTTTCATTGAGTTTGACCAGCCGATACCGATTTAATATTTTCTAACCACTTTACAGCACACACAAATATTTATTTTCTATCTTTTCTTTAATAGAACATTTTACAGTTTGCATAGAACATTTTGAATAGATAATCAATCACTATAAAATAGAACTATATCAATTACTCCTGGTGTGGAAAATTCTAATTCTAAAGTGCAATGTTATGGAAGCACCATGTCCTTCTTTTCACATCCAATATCCAACTAAACAAATTTCTAAAAAAAAAAGACTAAACTTCTATGTATGAAAACAGGTAATGGCAATAAAATAATATATAAATAACAAATAAAAATAAAATAAATATAGCCTTGCAGTATAAAGATATTTCTCAAAACACACACACAGGCCTGTTTGAACGTCAACAGTAACGTTACCTGAAAACAGCGTGTATTTCCTTTTTTAGCAAGCTTGCTTTATGTGTCAGACGGGCTTTGGTGTCATTGTGCATAAATATGAACACTGCCGTTGCTGTCAACGGGCTTGTCTGCTAACGTTAGCTACCGACGGTTACCTCGGAACAATCCAGCAAATAGACGGTACCCTGGAGTGCCGTTACCTGAAACAGATGATTTAACGTCACCGCTCATTTTACACACAGTTTAGCAACAAAACTAAACACCGAGGGAAGATGACTACGTTTTTAATGTTTGTTTTGAGCGGTATGCATTCCCACTAACCTAGAAAGCGTTTTAAACAGTAACGTTAGTACAGCGTGTCGGAGGAATACAGCGTCTCTTTTTTTTCTTTTTTGTCTCCTACAGCGGCCAGCGGGGCGTAAGAGGCAGAGGGACCACAGCGTTTGCTAACGTTAGCTTCTTGTCTCATCTGGGGTCTGATAAACAGTAAATTCAATCGGTGCATCTCTATACACCACTTAAATGCTTGCACTTGTAGAATGTGGACTTGTGGATACCACATATTAAACCCAACCTGTTCAGTGCCTTCAGGGCGTATCTGGCCATGCAGCTTGCTGTGAAGATGCATAGGCGAAGAGGCTATAAATACACCCAGTCTGCTCGTTGGTTTGTCTGTCGGCCTGTCTGTCTGCCGGCCTGCTGGTGTGTCTGCGGGGTTGCAGCAGCATGACGTCAGCCAGGCTCGGAGAACTCACTGACCTCTGTCACAGTGAGAGGAGTGCAGTGTGCTCCAGACAGCCATATAACAGTGTAGACGATGCAGGCAGTGCATAAACACTGAGACCTAAGTGCAAAGGGAGATGCGTTACAACATGTTGCAGTACAGCCAGGGATGGACTATCAGAGGGAAGTGCAGACAGGCTGGCTGGTGGAGAGCAGGGTTCTCAAAGAGCCATGCTGGTTATACAAAAATGGAAATCAGTAAGTGAAGAGGAATAATATTCAGAGAGGGACACATAAGAAAATGTATTCGGAGTGTGTCTGCTTTATACACACACAGCACACACACATAGCCACATTCAAACACAGGCACACTGCTTAATACAGACTTCCTGTATGAAGTAAAGAGAGGACACTTAATAAAGCTATAAAGCAGGTTTTAATTGTGTTGTTTTGGTGACTCTAAACAGGACTCGCTGTTACAATTAGACCAGTAAGCTCAGCCATTATGTGTGAGTGTGTGTTGTGTGTGTGTGTGTGTGTGTGTGTGTGTGTGTGTGTGTGTGTGTGTGTGTGTGTGTGTGTGCTCACATGTGTATTTGTCTGTGTGCGATCATTGTAGACATTACCTAGTTTCCATTCCTAGCCTGAAGTACGAAATGGCAGTCTTTCATTCTGACAAGTTGTCATTCAGGTAGTTTTCTCCCCCCCCCCCCCCTTCAGAGGCTGTCCGACTTTGCTTTCATAATACCTCAGAGGTTTCTGCCAAGTTTTGTGGTTGACAGCAGATCGAGCTTGCATGTCAATAGCAAGTTAGGTTGTTACATTTGTGTTTTATGAATAAACATTATCCACCTCTAAAGGACTCTCAAAACAACACAAAGTACATGTGTTCACTCTTAATAAAGGACACTGTTCATATCTTCTGTGGCTTTATAATTTAACACGAGATGAGGAAGTCATTTTAACTTGCGGCAATGTATGACCTTATACTGGTTTTGAAGAGGGTTTTGACACAATTTTCAGCAGATAAGTTCTGTCAGGCTTTCGAGCCATCTTCTTTTAGCTTTTCATAATTTTAGCTTGCACATTTTATTCAATGTCTCATTCCATTATTCAATCTCTCATTCCATAGCAGGCTCATGAATTCAGCAGGTGTCCTTAGGCTTATTTTGCACTCCAATCCTATTTCACAGAGACACTGTGTTAAAAGCAAGTGCATTTTCTGGCTCACAAATACCCTATTTTTATTTACAGTATCCCAAATAAGGAATGTGTTTTGCCATATTTACCTGTGGTTGCCTCAGCACTCTGAATTCATTATCTGTAAATTTGGGCAACAGAGAGCATTTTCTCATCCAAATAAACTCACAGATGGAAGACATCCATAGAGCCTTAGGGCCAAAAGATAGGCCCAGAGTATGACGTTTATTTGGAAGCTGCAAGGGTTTGACCTCCAGTTTTGGAAGGCCATTTTAATCTGCTGTCCTAATATTTGGTCATAGAGATCATGGCTGTGTCAAATGTTGCACTTAATTTGTACTTTAACTATTGTGTATTGTATCATTTTAGCTTCCAAATGGCTGCCGAGATAAATAGATTGATGGTCTAATTGTGTGCCATATTAGTCTGTATTCTACAAATGACCCATTTTTTTGTAAAAATAATCTTACAGTACAGCTCTTTATAAAGGTGTGGTATACACTGTATGATCCAAAAAAGAGTGCCTTTGAGGAGCCAAATCTATTTTTTTTATGTTTTTTTGTCAGTACCATCCTCTAGCTATGAAGTGGTTTTATTAGACTAAATGTTTTGTTCCATCCATCACTTTATGGTTCAATTTGGATATCTAATTATTGACCTTTATCATTTATTTTGCCAACATCCCTTTGTTTTAGCATTTCAGAGCATCGTCTACCATGGCATGAAAGCAATCAGGTGAAAACACATTGCTTCTGCCCTGGGCATTGCTGTTCACAAACCTCATCTCAAGTCAGAGATATGGTATAACACATTTTGGATCCATGAAAAAGCACCTTGCACTGAAGTGAGAAATTGGCTATGAGTCATTATGCACAAACACCAAATGCCTTGGCATTTTCTGCCCCTGCCAAACAATCATTTTCCTCTCCTCTGTCTATTTGCAATTAATGATTGAATTTCAGTCCACCAAAAATCCCATTTCTACTCTGTGTATGTATCCCCAATACACACAGCTGCTACCAGTACACACGGCAGCATGCACAGCAAAGCTTATCTCCAGCCTTTAGATGGAGGCCTATGGAAACAGTCTTGATTATTTCCCTGCTTCTCCAAAGCACCGCTGTGTGCTTTGGGATTAGAGGCTTTCTGTAGCGGCTGCACATGCACACTCACTGGCTGCAGGCAAGAGAGAGAGAGAGAGAGAGAGAGAGAGAGAGAGAGAGAGAGAGAGAGAGAGAGAGAGAGAGAGAGAGAGAGAGAGAGAGAGAGAGAGAGAGAGAGAGAGAGAGAGACAGAGAGAGAGAGAGAGAGAGAGAGAGACAGAGAGAGAGAGAGAGAGAGAGAGAGAGAGAGAGAGAGAGAGAGAGAGAGAGAGAGAGAGACAGAGACAGAGAGAGAGAGAGAGAGAGAGAGAGAGAGAGAGAGAGAGAGAGAAAGAGAGAGAGAGACAGAGAGAGAGAGAGAGAGAGAGAGAGAGAGAGAGAAAGAGAGAGAGACAGAGACAGAGAGAGAGAGAGAGAGAGAGAGAGAGAGAGAGAGAGAGAGAGAGAGAGAGAGAGAGAGCAGAGAGAGAGAGAGAGAGAGAGAGAGAGAGAGAGAGAGAGAGAGAGAGAGAGAGAGAGACAGAGAGAGAGAGAGAGAGAGAGAGAGAGAGAGAGAGAGAGAGAGAGAGAGAGAGAGAGAGAGAGAGAGAGAGAGAGAGAGAGACACAGAGAGAGAGAGAGTTCTTCTGCTCAATAAACCCCTCTCTTCCTCCCTTTTCCTCCCTCTCTACTCACTCAGTACTCAGCCCACCCACCCCTTCCTCCTCCTCCCTAGTTCCCTCCCCATGCCCGACACACTAGCCAGTCCTAGGAGTATTACATCACCCTGATGTAATGTCTAACCAATCACAACACAGCAGCGCTAAACCTTCCAGAATTATGGAAGTCCGTAGCTCAGACTGGGTAATGAGAGAGAGAGACTGAGAGAGACAGACAGAGAGACTATCACCATCACTCATACATATTTTCAAGAATACTCTCTAGATCAAATGTGCCCCTGTTCCCTCTTATTCTTGAGGAACAGAAATACAAATACACACTGTCAAGGTGCCTTCTAGACTTGTATTTGAGAGTTGGAGAAGCTTAAATGTGCACCACCAATGCTCTTAAAAAGTCAGCCAGATAATGACTTACAGGACAGTGCATGGTTTTCCGGATGATTTTCCGCTGTATCTCATTAGGCACGTTTGTTAAAAACTCTGTTCATTTAATACAGGGTAATGTATTCAGACTGACACACTGTAACGGACTAACTGGATAAACATACAGTAATTCATTGGTAGTGTTAATTATAATGATGAACATGATGTTGATATCGTAGCAGTGGTGACAGCAATGCTGACAGTTGGTTGGGCCTTTGTGTGTAAGAAGCAGAATGGATTCCCAGGGTTGCTTGTGAGGTTTTAGATTAATCTACGATGCATGGCTTTGTTGCATTTTATTTATTTTTTCATATTATGGCTTGCTCATCACTCAATCTTTCCACACTGGGGTGTTGGATACGTAGTAGTTAGATACTCCCCATTTCCTTGGAAGTTTAATTAACTTAGATATGATTATTATTTCAGTGTTAACAGGAGGAGGGAGGGAGGGAGCGCCTGTATAAGGCAGAGGCATGGGGGGGAGGGGACTGAAGTAAGTGACTTTCAATTTGAATAAATAATTATATATTGTCATTCTGTTAATGTCTTTTCATTTATGACAGGCTGTCTTAAGTTGCGTTAAATTGTCTTTTCTGTTTTGGTTTTTTAAGTTTGCATTTGGGCCACCAAAAATGTACTGGCCACCAAATTTAGGGGCTTGGTGGCCCCAGTGCTTAAAAATATTAGCGTCTATTAGCGTCTGTCCTTACAGAGGACATCACTGTTCATTTCCCATGTTAATGTTGGTGTTTAATTTGGAGGCCTCACTATGATTTTGGAATATATGTTGTAATCATATGCATTAACTTTGCATGCTGCAATGTTGAGATATAGTGTTTACATAAGCATGTTTACTATAAGTCCCTTGTTTTTCTCTGCATCCAGTTCATAAAAGCTTTTTGACAGATTTTCTGTTTATTTGTTTTTTAAGAATATTTCACATCACTTGCACAATATGCCCCAACAGTAAGGAGTAATATGAGTAGAATTAGCCAATTATCTTGTCCTAATAATGTGTGTGTGTGTGTGTGTGTGTGTGTGTGTGTGTGTGTGTGTGTGTGTCTATTTCTGGATGTCAGGGTTAGAAGGCGGTCTTTAGTGTCCTCTGAGCCATGTCTGCCTATTAACTCTGTTCTTTGTTGTCCTCTGTCTCTACGGAAGATGAAGAGTGTCTATCATGGTGATTGGCACTGCATAGTATCACTTTTTTCCTCAACACTTACACACACTAGACACCTACACGCCCTCCCCCTCCAACCGTCACCTCCATTTCACCACTCAGACACACATACACACTCACCCCTACATACACCCTGCAGGCACAGACGGCATCAGTCAGTGTAGCAGCAACAGCATCAGCAGCTTGCCATTTGCTGTGGCGTGTATGACTGCCACACCAGTACACAGAGTGTGCCATACTGCTGCTCTGTGCGCCGGAGGGGGAAACTCTCACGTCTGTGTGGTGAATATATGTAGCTGCAATTGGAACACTACAGGGAAATTACTGCATTGTGTAGGACAGCACAGGAATGCTCAGTTCTGCCAGGAAAGTCTCGATCTGGGAGTGATGAAGCACTGATGGGATAGCAGTAGGCAGCATGCTGCAGAGAAATGCTCACTTCCAGAATCAATGTGCCATACCACCCATGCTTATGTGCACTTAGGTTGTTTCACAGTGCAGTGGTAAAATTGCAACTGTTTCAGTGTTTCCACTATTTCTGGTATACTGTATGTAAGTGGAAGGTTCATTCCAAAGTCGTCAAGGTAAAACGGTTTTGATCGGTATCGAGAGGCCTGACACTTTCCAATTTTTCAACCCATTCCAAAGTCAAAAGCATACATAGCAGTTTTGCTGACATCAGGTTTCATATTTAGCATTGTGTGTGTGTGTGTGTGTGTGTGTGTGTGTGTGTGTGTGTGTGTGTGTGTGTGTGTGTGTGTGTGTGTGTGTGTGTGCGCCTGTGTGTGTAAGCACAACTGAGGTAATTCTAACACCCTCATACTCAAAGCCCTGTGTGCATTTGTGTGTTAGAGAGAGAGATGGTAGCGTCAGTGGTGTCAGGTTTGCTTTTGCTTCAGGTCTTAGTGGGGGCGGACATTGAGAAAACTGCAGCTAGTTTACCTGACACACTCCTAATTCCCCCCACCCCCTGGGAGCATCCACTCCCCGGCTTTTTTGTTTTGCTTTCTCATTTGAACCTCTGCCAAATGGGACAAGGCCAGAGGAGGCTGCCACATTCTTGCCTGAATGCCTGCTTCTCTGCTACTGCTGCTACAGCTGGAGCCAGTACTTCTTGCTCTCTCATTCACTAACTTGTTCTTGCTTTCATTCTCATTCTCTCTCCTTTCACTTTCAGATCAAACAACCTACCCCCCACTCCCACTCCCTCCCCTTTGTCTCATTCCCTCCTCTCATAAGCAGACTATCACATTCGCTGTGCAATATATGCAACTTTGGATTGCAAAACGGGTAGAAAAATGAGACATTCTGTAGCGCAGGCGTCTCATTAGAAATAAATATTCAAGTCATTCCGAGCACAGCTTTCATATTTCACATACAGAGACGGGGAGGAGAGAGGAAGAGAGAGAGAGAGAGACAGACAGACAGAGAGAGGAAAGATTAATGTAAATCTCAAAATAAGGAAGGCATTAATATTTCATTAGTGCCTCTTTTTTTTCTCTGAGTGACAGAGGAGAGGAGATAGTGGCTGATTTAATGATTTTAGAGTCTCTTCTTTTCGTTCTCTCTCTCTCTCTCTCTCTCTCTCTCTCTCTCCAATGTCGCCTCCCCCAGTTTCCCAGTCAGCAGATGGGCTTAGCCTCATTTTTTTTTATGAATTCCTCACAGACCCAGCTGCACATAATTACAGTCAATTCTGCCTTATCTCTCAAATTAAAAAGATTAGATTATTTGTGAAAGAAATGTATGCAGCTCCTCTCAACTGATAGTGGGCACTAGACTACATAGCCTGGTTATATGGTTTATACCCCCCTCAAACCCTTCACACACACACACACACACACACACACACACACACACTTTAAACCACAGTGTGCAGATATCAACTTCATTTCAATACAGATACTATGTAAGTGTACATTATTATCTTCAATAAACTCTGGTTATAGATATTTGTCTGAATCAAAGAATATAGAGTCCGCTATGAATCAGCACTGAAAACGCTTAACTTTGAACCTTTTGTGGGACTGATGCCATATCAGTATTGTAGATTGCCTCTTGCTTTGCTCAGATAAGATACAGCAAGGTATTCTGATACACTATTCAGCACAGCTGTGGTGCTTTTGTACTGCATAGAGCATATTTCTTCTAGCTTGTATTAACATTTTGTGCAAAAATAAGGAAAGCACAAGACGTAAACATACACTATCTTATATATTTGACCATTTCATTTAAATGTTTCGGTACAAACAAAACATTGATTTAAAGTTTAGGTAAAGGTATGAATGAGCTAAAATAGGCTGGGATGTGAAACAATATGTCAATTTGTCTGTCTATTGATCTTCTACAGTAATGTTGTTTGATTAGTCTGCTCCAGCAGAAACGGTTATTGCTGAGTGGGAATGCAATAAAATCCAGATTTCCCTCGAGCCCCCCAAGGGATTAGTTTACTCGCTATCACCCCCAGCATTACCAATTGATTGGCTGATTGAGAGCACATTTATTCCAGGTCATGTACTGTATTCAGCCTACAAGCAGTGGAAATGTTTCTCAAATCTGCATAGATTTAACTGACACTACTAGTATTGGCTGTTTCTTTCAAATACAAATTCAAAATATTTGATTCATTATTGATGTTACTGAGTTGCACATCTCAATCTATGTTGTGTCTTTGAAGGACAAATCCTCCCTTAAAGGTGCAGTAAGTGATGCTATGCGAAGATTGTTGATATTTGAACTCAACTGCCAAACAAATACAACCCCCCCTTCAGAAGCCCTGCCCCCCAGATTCACGGACAGATAATTCTGGCCGCCGGCACATTCACATGCTGCCTCCCCCATCCCCACCCCACCATCAACTGTCGCGCCTGTTGCCAAGTATTGTTTTGTGGCTCTTGCACTCTTTTCTGTTCGTTTTACATTTACACAGCCAGGGCTGTGTATTAACACCGGATTTTTTTTCAGCGCACACAAAAATTGAGAGCTAGGTGACTGTGAGGTGATAATCGCTGAATTTGACAAAAAGTGTATTGGATTAACATCACTTACTATACCTTTTAAACACTGTGGTGTGATATGCTTTACATATCTGATGGAGTCATTTGTAAGTTAAAATAGAGGTGTTTGACGTCATATAGAAAGGTGTTCCGCACAGTCACAGTGTAGCTTAATAGGAATGATCCTCTAACTTTTGGTGTCACCCCTGCATGTTACGTTCTTGCTATACTTACTATTTTGCACCAATGTTCAACAATAATTTACGGAGAATTACGGCATAGATTTCTTCACCAACAGTAGTGTCAGTATTCCACAAAGCAATGAAGGAGGCCTTGGCAAAACAACAAAATACGGTAGTAGGGCAAAAAAGTTCCTCACTCTACCTCTGCTGTAGATCTGATTGGATTGGCCAACCTACTATCCATGCATGTGCACAATCCAGATGGAATTACTTCTGTACTTACTTTGTACGAATTTCAGTTTACCTTACAAGTAGTCTTGCTTTGCCAGACCTTCCTCCACAGTGCTGCGGAGGAGGGTCTGGCTAGTCCACACAGCATTCCGGAATGGGAGAAAAACGTGCTCTGGTTTATTGGCATTTCTTTAAACCAATCACAATCGTCATGGGCAGCACTAAGCACCCGACAGAGCCAAGGTGCCGCTGCAAAATAGTCTCGGAAAGACACTTGTTTTGGTGGAACATATGGACGTTCAAAAGTTGTTTTAGTCGTTCAACAGAAAACTCAGATTGGACAGATGGTCTAGCTAGCTGTCTGGATTTACCTTGCAGAGATCTGAGGAGCAGTTAACCATAGTCCTCATAAATCCAGTTTAAAATTCCAACACAAAGAAAGCCGAAGGTAACGGACATCCGGGCGAAAAGAGCGTGATCTGGCGGAGCACCACAGCAATCCCGGAAGTGGAACGTCGTGGATATAGACTACCTTACAAGCATAAAGGCAGAGGAGAAAGTTATAGCGCAAAACCAAAAACGACATTAATGGCATCTAATCACTCTTATCCAAAGGAACTTAACCAATGCTGCTCAGTAATCATAATTGAGACGCCACCATCACATCAAGTGGAGAGAGACACTTGGCAGCAATCAGATCTTCCCAGTGATTAGCTGACCATCAGTGCAAGAGGTGCTACAGTGAGTAGACTTGTATAATGAACTGACAAGCCTCAATTCATTCTCTAAATTAAATAGTACATGAGAAGTCATATTTTACTAATGTAGAATGTGATATGAGAATAGAATTGTAAAAAATGCAGGGCAATAATACTTCCCTGTAACTCAGTATCAGAGGTTGAGATTTTCCTTTAGCAGGCTACAGTCTAGCTTCTGTAATAATATTTTCCTCAGATATTCTGTGACCAGAGATGGTCTGAATGACGGTGCTTATGGTTCAGGATGCTTCCGGCTGTGCTTCTGTCAGCCTTAATCACAGCATGTGATTGGACAAAGACACTCAATAAGTAAAGCGACGTAAAAACACGTTTGTCCTTGTCCTTCAAATACACATCCCTGATCGATCAGCATCATTACGCACCGATTAAATCGCCATCTAAGTGCTCTTTGAGATATTTGGTTGAACCCTTTAATGGTTGTGTTAGTGGATTGTTGATTACGGCTGTGTTACTTTTGAGGTGTTTTACATTTAAGATATACTTTTCCCTGTTTTATTAAAGTATTTTGCCATTCTAGAGACCTTGTTTTGTTATTGATCATTAGTCAGTTTCACGAGGGAAAGGGCCATCAATAGAAGTGACTTTGGCACTTAAACTGTCACTGGGGAAGTATAATGAAATTAGCTCTTTAATGGTTGAGGCATCGCTGAGGTCCATGTGATGAGGAGCACTTGGTTGCGTAGGATATACAGCTTGTCGAGGAGTGGCATATTTCAAAATGACACCTTTCATTCCATTCTAACACCAGACATTATACAATGACTATAAAGTGGACTTTTTCCACCGCACATAATAATAATCATCATCATCATCATTATTGTGTAATTAAAAATCAGTTGCTGTAATGTTGCACATAAAACCTGGGCTGTTGTACGTGGTGCAATGAGTTCAAGGATCTCAGACGGAAGTGTTTTACCCATAGTGGTTTCATATAGATAGAATGGCACAGTCAAGGTTTCTTACTGGCTGATGTCTGCGAAGACAGTCATGCTGTGCTGTGTTTAGTCTAAGCAGACATTCATGTGGAGTTGGGGAGGATTTCCCTATTCAGGCAGGGAACAGTGAGTACACTTTTGTGTCTGTGTGTGTGTCTGTGTGTGTTTGTGTGAGAGATATGTTTTAACTCAAATGACTAGAATCTCTTGCCAATTAAAGTGAAGCCCTAAACTTTCTGTGCTCCATGGAGGTCTACAGAACAGCATTTCCATTGGTCCCACATTTCCCACTCCAAACCTTCGTACAGTCACACACACACACACACACACACACACACACACACACACACACACACACACACACACACACACACACACACACACACACACACACACTTACTTTTAACATGCTCTGTACTGTCTGTCTTGCCATCAGCTAAACAGATGTGCTCGGTCACAAGATTTCACAGTTAGCTCCTTCAAAGGGAAATGTATTATTGATTATAAAAAATCAAAGAAATAAACACATCCCAATAAGGAGGAAATAGGCAAAATAGAGCATTTATGAAAATCATTTTCTTTAGTCAAGCAGGACGTTTGAGTTTTGTAGGAGCCAATAGGTTGTGTGTGTGATGAGACTGTCAGCCGAAAGCTATGGAAACAGGAAAAGATACTTCCCATGTGCACAAAACATACTATACATGTTATTATTGCGTGTGATTAGGAGAGTTTGGACATTGCATTGGAAAAACAATGACATCAGTTCTTCAAATCTCCAACATAATCAATAGAGGCTGTGATAGAAATTCTGTATTAAAAATGATGTTCACAGCTTCAAAACAGTATGCACTGCTGCTAAAATATAGTTAATAAACCATTCTGTTTGAGAGTAAGGATTAATTAACATCACAGCATGTCTGTAACCTATTGTTAATGTGTTTAATATGAAATTTCAAACAGCCCTATTCCTCAACATTGCATATTCTTGAATGCAGGAAAGAGGCTTTTCAACAAGTCACATTTGTCGCCCTCTACAAAGGGCTGCTATAATGTTTGGACAGTGGCGCTCATCACATTCCCATGAATTATGGGAAGTGAAGTAAATAGAAAAGTCTTTTAATCGAATGTTTATTTCCGTTAATGAAATGTCTTCCCCATTATCTGGCCCCCTTATGATCCATATGTTAATGTCCAATATGGAACTATTTATCTGTTCAATTTGCCCTCTCTCTCTGCCTCTCCCCTTCTCTCTTATCTAAAATTGTGCTGTAAATTTGGCACTGTGAATGATTATGCTTATCACCCTGCCCGTAGACCTCATATTAAAATTTTGTGGCATGATTAGCCTATTTATCTATATAATTGGATTGGAGTGTGTGCTTAAGTGTGTGCATGTGTGAAAGCTGCTGATTTAAAGGACCAAAAGAAATAAATACCAGGAAATATGGCCAACACAATTGTGTCTTAGATTAATTCTATTAGCATACAATCAATAGTTCCACCCTTGGAATTTTTTGGAGTCTAATCAAGTTATACTTGCCTACGAGATTATTGAAAAGAAAACAACCTCGGGCATGGTGTAAAATGAGACAACATAGAATTTACTATGCTAGGGATTAGTGTCATGAGACCAGGGAGATTTGCGCAGGCAAAATGTGAACACTGCAACACAACGCATTACAATAGTTTCCGGCATGGTGTAATTCATGCAAACATCCCTAGGCTATTTATACCACTCCACTAGAATCTAATTGTGTCCAATATATAATCCAACTAAGAGTTACAGTGGCAGGGGTTCAAGTCCTGTCTAACATGAATATTTAAGACATGCGGTGTTGAGGACGTGTGACAATTTGTGTGTGCCACTGTTTCACTGACTGCCACTGCAGAGGTTTGAATTGAAACATTAGAGCAAGTATTATCATGTTGGGTTAATTTGTGTTTTGCAATACAGAGAAAATATGTTGGACTGTTTAGAAAAATAAATTCATACTAAATAAATTACTGTGTGTGTGTGTGTGTGTGTGTGTGTGTGTGTGTGTGTGTGTGTGTGTGTGTGTGTGTGTGTGTGTGTGTGTGTGTGTGTGTGTGTGTGTGTGTGTTGTGTGTGTGTGGTGGGAGACCTCTGCACCCCATTAGGGTGTGGTCTGAGAGGCATGCCTAACATGAAATAATCCTCAGCTTTTGAGGAGCACAAACACACACATGCATATGTATGCACTCTCTCACACACACACACACACACACACACACACACACACACACACACACACACACACACACACACACACACTCTCATACTGTTTTGGTACACAAAGTAAAGGAATTTCATTACCTCTCCAAAATTGATTGGGTAATGTTTTTCTGAAATCAATAGCGCCTCACTCAGTTTGCTAATTGGATTACTTGTTTTTGCTCGAGGATGTCCAAATACCAAGGTAATGTGAGTTGTTTATGAAATTATTACCTTGAAAGTAGAGGCTGATGTTGGTGAGTAATGCACCCGTATTTATTCATCTCTCGCACACACAAGACTCTTTCACAAAACACTTATAATAACAATAATATAATATAGGTTGAGCTACTGCTGGGTGTGATTGCCAGTAACAGGGATATTAATAGTCTTAATACTAATCATTAATGAAGCTGTCCTTATTGAGGCTGCTATGAGGACACGCTTGCCGAGTGTTTATTAATCAGGGAATAATAAGTAATCCGTGAACATTAATGGAAATGGATGAGACTAATGGATGACGCCTGCTCTCTCCCACACTTAAGCCCCAGACTTCATTACTGACTGGCAGATTAGTGGGAAGGAGAAAGAGCATAGTAGACTCCACCTGTGAACGTGCGTGCAAAAACGCACACACTCGTTCGCTCCCTCTTGTGACAACATGATGGAACACTGTCAAGCTCATTTGCTCTTCAATAGACTATATGTAACAGTTTCCTCTCAGAGAAGCTGCTGAGAATAAAGTGAATAGACATGAAATTATCTGGCAAGGTTGGCTTCTTCAATGCTTCCAATCTTATGTCATTTTTTCACCAATGCCCTCTCTGCCTCAGAAGCAACTCTGAATGTCTTTTTTGTGTGCGTGTCCGCTGTGTGGTTGGTGCATAGCTTTTTTTATTTTCATCTTCTTTCACTAACCATGACGGCTGTAGTCATTCACTTCGCACTAGCTGTAATTTCACCCAGACCCTGAAATGTCCTTTTAACCAAGCTCCAAGAGCACATACCCAAGTCTCATCATATACATCATCTGCATCTGTTGTAGATGGGGAAATGATATAGTATATCCCAAACTATTCAGGTTGCATATCGCTATCACATCAACCAAAGGGCACTTAGGAGAGACATGACAATACAAAGTTCCCCCTGCTACACTATAACATGCTCTGTGAAAGTGATAAGAGTGTCTGATCGTGCATCCCAGCATTCTATATCAGTCTCTCTATAATGGATCCCCCCAATGACTCCTTGTGGCTGCATTATTTAGATGGAATAAAATGCCGGAAGGAAGGGAGGAAGGAAGCTGGGATTCAGTGTTTCATCAACCAGTGAGTGTGATCGTCTAAATGTTGACTGGAGTCTGTAACAATGACTATAGCTGCATTTGTACACTACCCAGGGGGTTATTAGAGTGAAAGACATCCAGGTTATTTTTTGTTGTTGCTATTGGTATGTGTGTGGTGAGTGTGGACAAATGGCGGAGAGAAAAGAGCGGAAGAGGTGACAAACAAGGCAAAGTCTGGTTTCGCTTTGTTAAGAGTCGTGTGCTGGACTGTTCCTTGGCCCTTTGGCTAAACTAACCGGCTGCTGGCAGTTTTACCGTACAGACGTGAGTGGTTTCAATCTTGTCATGTAACTCCTGGAGTGAAAGTGAATAACTGTATTTCCTATTCCAAATTTCCATACCAAACGTGTTAAAGGAACTATTCCATATCACAACATTTGGTAAGACCCTGTATCACACTGAAAAGAGCTATTTGTGTTTGTTTGTCCGTAAAATGTCAGAAAACACATCCACACATTGCTTGTTCTGTCTGAGCAACAATCCAAAATCCAAAGGTATTCAATGAATCATTATATAAAATAGAGACAAGCAGGAAATCACCAAGTTTAAGAAGCTAGAACCGGCCAATGCTTATCACTTTTTTTTGATAAATGACCTAATGACTTGCACGATTAATCAGTTTTCAAAAAAGCTGTGGACTAACTAATCGATTAGTTAACCTATCATTTCAGCAGTGTCTGCAGCTACACTTGCCCATGCAAAACACAGACAGAAGTAGTTAGCTTTGTTTTTGCCCATAAGCTGCAGAGACAGCAGAGGCCTATACAGCCTGCAGGTATGACAAACCACAGCGGCACCTGATGTGACACACTTACAGTAGAAGTGACGTCCTACGTATCCCCGTCATCCAGTTGCTGTAAACTCACAACAATATTGTAAAACAAACAAAAACATACTGAATGCAATACAAAACAATTGTTTTGGGTTTAAAAAAAGAAGATGCTGAAATCACATGACAGTGTGTCAGTGAGCTGATGTGAATGTGCCCAAACTGAGAGAAACCCAGACCAGGAAATTTTAGTCTGAACATAGGGACCTAATTTCTTTGTCAGTGAAGCATGGGCAACAGGGCACAGACTGAGGGATCTCCAAGCCGTGTGAAAAATGCCACTGATCATCATGCTCAAGCATTTTTTCTTGCTGTCATGGCTGTCGCCGGCGAGCAAAGCAGAGCCCAGAAGTCTCCATCATCAGCCCCGGACCCCGGGGACAGGAGAAATCACATTATATCTGCTGTCACACAAAGTCACTGTCAAGGTGTGGTGGAGAGAGCACACAGCAGCTCTGGTGTGATGCTGGAGACCCAGAAATACATCAGACGCCTCATCTCAGCCCCCGGCTAGAACCAAGCTGCAATTCTAACAAGTGAGACACATTTCGCAGTGATTTAAGGTAGAGAAACATCTCGCTCATCTCGTTTGTACTTACAAAAACCCTGTCTTAAAATTTTGAGGTGATAGTGGAGTGTAAAAATTTCAACAGAAGGGATATGCAATTTAGTTAACCTTGTGTTCACTTCAGGCACTTCATCACAATTTGATAAAGAGGGTTTCATTTTAACATTGACTCGCCCCCTCCAGGTTTTCTAATAAGAGGAACTGCCTATCAAACCTGTGCTATGGATGATGAAACTGCAGTGCAATAGTGAACGGAAAGGTGTAGAGCAGAGCTATGTGTATCAGTGTGCTTGTTCAGCACACACAAGCACGCACTTCCTCACACACGCACGCATGCATTCTGCTCTGCTGACCATGTTGTGTTGATGTACTTCCATAGGGACAGTGTAAGGCTGCTGCCCAATGCAAGACCAAAAAACTAGGATTGTGCTGCCATGCTGGAGATGGAATTAAACACACACACACTATCGCACAAAGCTCTGGAGGAATGTGGTGTCACTTCACTCATTCAGCCATGTCTGTGAATCAATTTATCACTTTTTTTTATCAGTCACTTCAAGCTGCCTTATGTGTAATCTCTATTCAGTTGGTGTGGATTCGAATAATGCTTGCTTTTTCTCTTTTTTTCTGTAGCGGGTGCAGCGAGAGAGAAAAACGAGGGAAAAGAGAAAAATAGAATTGAGAAAAAAAGAGCATTGTTGTTGGTTGACTGTGGTCTAGTTACTTTTTCCCCCAAACTAAAGAACATCCAGTAGTTAGGATGAGTTTGTCATTGTTTAAGGCCCTTTAGGGACTGTATCTCATAAACCTTTCATAGAGTGTTTCCAGCGGGTGTGAGGCATTTTTTTAATTCCAAAGTCTTTGATTCTCTGGAGAAAACCAAGACAGTGGAACTTGCCACGGCGTGCTTATACTGTATCTATGCCCGCCATCTGAATTCCCTGGGAACTTAAAAACACATGCTTTGTTATTAATAATCACTGTAAGTTTCCATGGGTTGTTTGCCTTTCTCATCCAATTTATGTATTCAAGTCGTCAGTCATTCAGCACGGCGTTCTGGTTACAGATGTTAATGACAGATCGGTTTAAATTGTTATTCAGTACATTAACATCCAACAGTGACTGGCGGCTCGACACGCCCTGGACCTCTGGCTCCCTCAGCAGCGCCAGCCCACCCCTCCAGCCCACCTTGCACTCTCTCACCACCAGAGTGGAATCAGCAAAAAACAGACCCCCAATCCCTCAGAGAGGCTAACTCTATTTCATGTCAAGAATAGCAAATGGGCTGTGTATGGTAAAAAGTTCGGTATGCACTTTTCTTCCCCTTTTAAAGAACTAGGCTCCATTTTATACTGTTCACCACAGCTGGTGATGAATACAATATGTGTATGACTTTTGTTCAGCATGTTATAAAGCACAGGGACTTGTTTTCTATGTCTAATAGGAAATATATACCCATTAACTAGGAAAAAACGATTTGTGCATCCATGCATTTGTTCTGCTTCAGTTCCTGGAAATGCATTTACATGCTGAAATATTATTATTAGAACCAGGACATGCATACAGTAATTGCAAGGTGATAGATTATCACCCAGGATAAAGAAGATGTAGCTTATCGCTGTGTTAAGATGAGGCTGCATCGCATTATCCATCTAAGTTAAGTTAATTTCATCAGGGGCCACCATGCTTTAACATATTCTTTAGTGTAAACATGTATGTGGCAGCCACTTGCATATTCACCATAGGATGCCATTTGTAAAATTGAGCATTCACAAGTGAGTACTGTTGTGTATATAATAGTGGATGGCACTGTGGAGACATTTTGCTGTGCATGTGATGCTTTTCGCATCTTTGAGTAAATGGATGAGGTTGATTAGCTGCTGCTCATTATGACCTGGATGGTGGATTGAGTTGAGCCTTGCAGATCTGGCCTCAATTCCCTTCATGTTGCCAGAAATTAAATGGATCCCATGTAGCACTGAAAGCTCAAAGCTTGGCCTTGGTCTTCATCTGATGAAATGGTACATCTGTTAAGGGAAATAGGATGTGTGTGGTATGTGTTAGAGAGAGGACGCAATGGACTGAGAGGGAGACAGAAAAAAAAGAGAGGGAAAGGGGGAAAGAGGAGTCAAATGGATTCATATGCCCCACTTCGCCATGGACCTACTGACATAATAAGTGAGAGAGAAGGTGAGAAATGATAAGATCATAGCACTGTGAATTCTTCTTCTTCTCTGCCAGGTGCACCGTGTTTCTCTGCATGGTGAAGAGACCGGGAACGGCCGTAGATCATGGGATCAGTCCTGGCGACAGGACATTAATATCGTGATCCATTTCTGCACATTCTAGAGGAAGCAGGATCTCTTAGCTGCAACACTAGGAGCCGAGTACCTCTGGGTTCCACAGGGGCAGATGATGTATGAAGTGGCTGCTCTGTTTATGGGTGAACAGTAACAGAAGAGAGGAACAAAGAGAGAGAAGTGGAAAGGGCAGAGAGAGCAAAGAAGGGAGAAAAAAATTGAAGAAGTGGTCTTATGGCTACGCGCATGAACAAAGTGAGGTGTTTATTTTCAGCCACTACACAGTGGTCACAACAGCCCATATGGGGCATTTTTCACACTGCATGTACAGCACTGTCAACGCTGTCACCTCCCAGATGATGCAAATCCTATTTTGGACACGTAGTTTGGTGACAAGGTTCTCTTGTTTCACCCTGTTTGTGCTGAACAGGCTTTTCGGAGGCGCTGATTCTTTATCTCACGTGTTGTGAAAAGAGCAGCCAACCCACCGCTCTCAACAGAGGTGAGCTTATGTAGCACAATTACATGAAAAGACAATGACAGACATTTATCAAGTGGAGTATTGAGTTTCACAGGGGAAGTGCTGATATGGGATCACTGACAATGTCCTCTTCACAGCCTCATTCATAATAAAGAAGGCAAACGTTTCTACCTCAGCACTTTCACTTTCAATAGAGGCCCCCACATTTTTATTCCCATATGAAATCATCCTATTGCTATTTTTGCATTGATTTATCGGGCCCTATCTTGCACCCGGCAGAGCGCAAAGCCCGACGCAAGTGTCTTTGCTAGTTTAAGACCGACGCAGTTGTCAATTTCCCGTCCAGCGCCCGCGTCGTTTAAATAGCAAATGCACCTGCGCCCATCTTTGCGCCCATGGGCGTGCTGGTCTTACAGGGAGATGTGTCTTGAGGCAGCGGGAAGTGATTGTGCCATTGACCAACAAAAACCTGGTCTAAAGTCAATAGCGCAGCATTTCATTGTTATTTTAACAGTGAATTAGTAAAGTGCGCCTAGGCTTATGCACAGCATTCGCGCACTATGCATGTTACACACACACAGGGAAGCGCAGCAGCACACAAACATGCAAAAGATTACAAATAAAAATATTCATTCAATATTCATATCATAACAGCAATGCGCAAAGGTACAAACGCACATGCTTTTTAAAGGGAATGGGAGATGACACTCTGATTGGTTTATTGCATGTTACGCCCAATACACACCTATGAATTAATGAAGACACTAAGTACAACCCTTTTGAACTATGCGCCCGGACCCTTTTTTCCTCCGTTAAACTAGAAATAGTGGATTTGGACACGCCCTAAACGCACCTGCGCCATGCGCTTCACGCCATGCGCTTAGATCGGCAAAATAGGGCCCATCTTGTTTTATTGACATAGAGTAAAACAATATAAGTATAGAATTGAATTCAGTGTTCATTTTGGCACCTACTTTTGATTTAGTGTCTTTTCATAAAATATACATAGCTTTAGACACATTTTAGTCATTTCATTTTTGTTTTGTTTCAGTCTAGTTTTAGTCAGTGAAATTTGAGTCTCAATTTTGTAATGCATTTTTTTTATTTTTTTTATGTCTTCTTAGCATTTTAAGGCTACACCTCTTTGTTCTGTACAGTTACCGTGGTTACAGGTGTTCTAGTCTATTGTGAGGTTAGTGGAAAAAGGCACTGTTTACTTGTTCACACATACAGTGTCCACATCACTCTGCTCTGCAGTAATACGAAAGACTGTCCCTCCTCAGTAAATCCAGTTATCATTTCCAAACTCTGGCTATTTGAACAGAGCCACTGTATCTTGGTTGCTCCTGCTCACGTAGCATTACGACAGCTAACTGTGCTCTCCACTGCAGGGCAGCGAATCAGAAGCTGGCTTCACTACAATACTGTTCACTGTCTGGGTTTAGCTTGAGAGAAAAAGCTAATACATTGGATAGTAACATGTCTTTAGCAAACACATCTACAGGAAGATTTAGATGATTGACTGCCAACATTAATCCTGGAACTTTCTCATTCCTTCCGATAGCAACACAAAAGATAGTTGACTGAAAGTAACGTTACATCCACAGCACTTGCTATTGTTACGTTGGCTCACCTTTTTATAAATGGCATGCTGGCCCGCATGTTTTCATAGCTTGTCCCAGATGTTTTGCTGCCCCTTCTTGTCTAATTCTCAGTGGACTGTAGATTAATTTAGTTGTTCAATAAGATTTTGCATTAAAATAGTAATTAGTTACTTTGTCTATTTGAACGTCTTTCACAAGTATTTTTCTTTAATTTTCTTTAATTGTTTTGGTATTTTAGGCCTTTGACAAGAGAGCATATACATGAAAGGGCAGAGAGAGGGGGAATGCAATTAACTCTGATTGAGCCTGAAAGAGAAGAAGAAATGTTTTTGGTGAAAGTCAATGTATCCTCTGTGCGTTTCCTAACCACTGGTCTTTAGACTTGACCAACTGACCAGCATGCTAATAATAGCACACATTAGCATGAATTTCTGAGTATGCGCATGAGCTTAATTGACATACTCAACTGCTACAAAATGCGTTGCGGCTCTCCAGACTGTCCAATGGCAGACTGTGAGTCAGACGGTTTAAATAATTAACCGTTGGATAAAATAATTCCGAATTATGACGAGTGACTTTAAGGTACAGTCAAGAGGAAAATTATGGAAGTGTGAAGTTGCATAAACTGTATAATGTAATGTAAAATATTTAACACTAAAATAGTTAATTTTAATTTGCCTTAAAATAATACTGGAACATATTAAATTGAGTGGAAGAGGTAATGTTGATTTACATTGGTGATAATAATTTTTTGTTCAACGGTAGCTCGGACCAGTAATGTGATCGATCCAGTCATGTGATGCAGAGAAGAAGTATTTCTTGAATTTACTTTGGTGTAAACAGTCTGCTGGTAATAGCATACTTAATTGTTAATTCAAGGCAGTATGCAGTGCATACAGATTGAGTCTATAGTAAGCACTATGTTAGTTACTATGGGGCGAGGAGAGATCTGGATTGAACTCCATTAGCACTGAACCGAAAGAACACCCAGCATGACTCTCACCTGCTTGCTTTGAGACCCCACAAATAGGCCTACATTTCCTATTCCTTGATAAACATGCATACACACACTTATGCAGGAAAACACACACCGATACAGTAACCCTCAACTCTGACCTGACTAAGCTAACAGGGTGTGTTGTGCATCTATAAACATGAATTCCATCTACAGAGAATAAACAGATACACATGAAAATGCATGCACAACGCAGGGTGTAGCTTTGCATATTATGTTCAAATGCTATCCTCTCAATCATGGCATTCAGGCCACGGATGAAGTGTTTTTACCCAAATGGGGAGGAAATGAAAATAAATTTGTTTTGAAACTGGAAAGTTTCACTCAGTTCCTTTGTTAAAATGTGGTGCATTAATGAACGTCAGTGCAGCATCGCTATGTACAACTTACTGCCATTGTCATTACAGAGAGAGAGGGATGGAGAATGTGAGACGGAGTGATGAAGACGAGACATTTATGTGTGCCGTGTTATGCACAACTGAAAGAACTAAATCAAGCAGCAAACCAAATGAGTGGTAGCGGTCTTCTGGGAGAGCCAGTCATTTGCATGGCATTTAGTGGAAAGACAACATGACAGCTATCTGCTCCAGAACATGCTGTCAGACTACCGAGCCTGCATAAAACCTGCTTATTAACAGCATTTAAACTTTTGTTGTGGAATTTCTAATACTGTCTTATCATTGGTACGGAGCATTCTTTGCTGTCGTGAACTTATTACAAAGTGTGACCTGAAATGGTTGTAAATCATCTTTTAGAAAATTAAAAAGTTTTGTACCTGGATTTGTAGCGCAACAAGCTGTACAACACAGCATCGACATTATCTGTATGATTTTTTCCTGGCCCTGTTCTGTTCGTCCAATATTCGCTCCACTTTTAGTTCTGTTTTGGGCTATGTTCACCAGCTAGTTTGCCAACATTGTCTGTTTGATGTTGCTCAGGTAGCATATTCTATGTATCATAGCTTTTTGTGCTGAAAACCGCTGCCTGCTGCGTCTGGAAATGAGTCTGAACTTGAGAGGAGTGAGACCGAATCAAAGACATAAAACTGTGCGTCGTAAAAGCTAAAAGATGCTAAAACTCCACAGAGCTGGGTGGAACTGCAGAGTGGGGTAATAATTTTCAGTAGGGTTGTCACTACACTCCTTTTACATTACATGGTGTCAAAAATGTTGATTAGTTTTAAATGTTAGTTAATGTTATTAATATAAAACTCAACAATGGTTAAACCTTCGCACTAAACAACCCATTCATTCTTGCTTATGGCATTAAAATGTTTATTAATTGTTTGTGCATTCATCAGGTATTTCCCATAATATCAAAATTATTTTGAAATAATTGTATCTGTATGGTTACTTTGAGCATGTGCAACACCAACATGGCCATTGTGATACTGCTACGTTTAAAACCATAATTTCAACCTCAGCTTCGTGAGACACGTTAAACTATAGTACTATTACATAATGAGTAATTCGCCATTTGGTACTCACACATTACCGTTGCTCCCATGTTAATAACACATACTGTCACTCCAGGAGCCTACAGGCTCAATTCCCATTGCTTCCTGTATGTCTCATCAGGCTGTTGGCAGTGATAAAGACAGAGTATCACTCAGCCCCCTCATCTCGAGTTCATCATCTTCTAATGCTTTGAATAAATCCAAAGTCTCGAAGTCAGGAGGAGCATGGGACTCCATTTTGTAAGTTATTCAATTTACTAATGAAAAACATTGTCTCGTTAATAACTGATTGAGGATCGTCATTAAAGCGTAATGTAACAGCTACGTTACTCCCACTCCTCCTGTTCCCCTCAAACTGATCATTATAGACCAAGTGGCACAGTCATTGTGGTATAGTGGCTTCCGAAGTGTTTCATCAAGAATTTTCATCCGACGCGAGATCAAATTGGAGGATTGTGATTGATGTCATGGAGCAGAGAACAATCAAGGATCCCCGACTTATTACAAACCTCAGTAAAGCCGTTTTAAAAGTGTGCTTAATGATGTTTACCCCTTTTTGTTTTGCATATTTATTTGATATTCATGAAGTGTCCAAGCACAGTGACTTGACATGCGTCTCCATGGTGATAAATTATTGAGAGGTCTTTTCAGTCAGGCAGTTAAAAAGCAACTCCATTAATAATAAAGAAGTCTGTGTACTCATATAATTGTGTTATTTTCCCTGGAAAGTTGTGTGCACCAGCTTTCAATCTCGCTTTTGTTGGGTAGCTTTGATATGTGGACGCTGGCCAGCACTTGTTCTTTAAATGGGGCCATTTGGTGTAACTTTCAGACATGATGGGGATTTATCAAGTTGCTCTTGTCGGTGTTTAGCACAGTGATTGTATAAACTAACACACTTTGCTTGAACAGATTTGGTTGTTTGTCAGTGGCATGTTGGCCCGTTTTAGTCATCTCTTTGGATGTGCTTATATTGCAGACAAAAGGATGGGAAATTCTTTCTTGTCGCTGTTCAGAAATTCTGGTCTTTTCTTCCCAACGAGATTACCCCCTTCGATCATATGCCAACCCTTGCCCTATTGTGAGGGTAAGCCCTAATGTTAAACCCTTGGAATAATTCTGTTGCTGAGAGACTTTGGATCACATTAATAGTCTTTTGCCAGGCTGCACCACACCATGAAATACCGGTAGTTTCATCAGTCAGAAGTGTAGGCCTGTTTTCGACAGGGTAGCTCCAGTGCTGGTCCTGTGAGGGGATTGGAGAGGACATGTGTAATGTGTGTGAAAGGATGTCCTGTTGAGTGAGAGCCAGCCTCATCTGTGCCAGCTCTCTACCTCTCCCCCCACCCCCCACCCCCCTTCTCTCAGTTTTCGCCACTCTGTTCTTCCTTCTCTCCCTTTCTCTCTCTCATGTCTTTTTGTCTCTGTAATATCTCTCATTTTGTTTTTTACACACAGACAAAGCAGCTAAAACACACACTCGGTGCCCGATGTCACACTCAAGTGCACACACGCACACACGCACACAATCTGTCTCCCTGCTTCTCTCTCTTTTTCCCTCCTTTTTCCCCTTTTCTCTCATCCTCAGTCAATTATACAGATGTCTAATGCTTTCTCCCTGCTGTAGGGAACGGACAGAGCATCTATCATCCTCTGGGGGATGGTGGTGATGGTGGGGGGTGCGAGCCCCACGTTTTGCTCTGCAGCAGAACACTCGTTCTTCTGGGCTGGAAGGACGCCAGTCGACTGGGGATCAAACCTTGGCCCTCGGCCCGGCAGCAGGCTTCCACAACTCCCTCCCTTCACCACCAGATCTGGGCCACTTCCATGTGGGCCAACAGCAGGCAGCTTTTTTGCTGGTATCTAATCTGCTGTCTGTTCTTGCGAGTGTGCTGTTGATGAGCAGAGAAGGATGTTGGGGAGGAAACAGAGGGGAGAAACATACCGGTATCAGAGATACCAGCAGAGCCTCAGTGGCCTTAAGGTGATGTTTGCCAATCAGATTTCTGTGGATTGAATCAGTAGGATAAGACGTACAGGCCACAAAGTACGGTGGGGGCATGCATGCTCCCCAGTTCTGTTTGGCCATGATACTAAAATATTTCCATATGATTATTTTAGCCAGTTGTGTTTTTTTCAATTTTAACAACCAAACAGGTTAGAAGTGTGCAGTCTCCCCACTGCAAACAAGCTGAGATAGAGCAAATTGTTGGTTGAGTTTAGCCAGCTAACGAGACTGGAAAGCTCTTTTCAAACGACGTCCAATTTCTTTGCTGAAAACCAAAAATACAGCAGACAAGCAAAATGTGAATAAAAGGAATCTCACCTCATCAATATCTCAGCCAGGTCACAGGAGGGTAATAGAGGTAAGGTTGAGGTCATAATCAAAACAGACTCAATATTTTATCGCTTTGCAGATACATTTCTGCCTCGCTTGGCCAATTTTGCTGACTGGAAATTCAAAGTTTAAAAGTTTTGACAGTAACATTCAGAAGCAAGACTCTTTAAGTCAAAACACTGGTGGCCTCTTGGGGCTTGTGATGCTTTGCCTCAATGTTTTTTTTTTTTTAAATTGTATGACCTGCCTGGACTCAGATACACTGGAAAAAACTCATTAACAAATAAATAATGCAGCATAAAAAGCTTTGTGGGATTTATTAACTGTCAAAACATATTATGTTCACATCCACCAGCAAATTTACTAAATATTGTACATTATGTAAAACATCCATAAAGCAACTTCACCTTCCTACTAAGACACAGTGCATAATAACCTATTGTACAGTATAATGCCTGATATCTTTGTATAGTACAACAGTGATATATTGAGTAGTCCACATTCCAAAAGGTCAAGGGTTAACAAGTGAAACTGGATGCTGCGCCTGCATCTGTGTGGGTGAATATAGGCGTGTGTAATCAATACACGCACGCAGTTACCATGGCCTGTTGGAAACATTCCTGCCTAAGGGTGAGTAAGAAAGCAAAACTTCACAGTGTAAAGGTGGGGAAGGGGTTGTGTGGTCGATAGTGATATGTGATAGTGATGGTGGGGTTGAGAAGGAGGGGGCTGGAGGTGGACACAACCCTGAAATGAGAGTGAAGTAATGATCCTGGCATCCCCTGCAGTTCAGGTACACCATAACCTCTGCCTACATGCACTCAGCCTATGTCTGTGTGCTCACAGGCACTGCAGCAACACTGAAAGAGCAGGGGGAAATGGCAATTCCCAGCTGTCAGCCTGACCTGCAGGTTAGCTGCTGTACTTCTGCCTGACCGGCTGTAAAATTAGGAGCAAACAAGGTGCTCTTAAAAAACAAGGGCTAGCATCCAGCACCGTGTCTCTCTGGGGTAAATAATTCATATTAAAAACATCACTCACAAAAGCACTAAAATTATGCCCAGGGCTCTGAAGACGATGATGTGCCAAGCCGAGGCAGGCTCGTATAAAATGCACACGTTGTGAAGGGGGAAACACTGAATCCTCTCACTTGGAGGTTTGTTGGTATAAGCAGATCATGAAGCTTAAACCGATCCTCCTGTAGAAATAAGTGCACATAGTAATGGAGTTGAGTTCCCCATGTTGTATTCTTTTTTTATCATTTGAGATTGAATATACTCTTGATATTTCCTTAACTAAAGCGGGTCACTGAGCTTGGAGTGACTCTTATTACTCAATGAGTCGCACACAAAAAAAATATTCACAGCAGCGTGCCTTTTCAATCTAATTTTAAACAGATGCCATGGGCTTTGCCATGCACACAAGAAAATAAAGCAGCTCTTATTTTCCCTCTGAAGAACAAACTCGGAGTAATAGTAGACAGAGGGAAAATGTTGATCTCACAACAATCCCTTCTTGTGTATAATACAGCTTTACTACTCGCAAAATGGATGAGGTTTGAATCAGCATGATGTACAGAGAACAATTGCAGTAAGGTAATGGGGCTTTGGTAAGTCCAAATATGAATCATGCATAAAGACAGACAATACACTTCAACCATTTATTCTGGTTAAAGGACATGAGTTATACTTTACAAATGCTATATGTAGCTTTCAGTGCCCCAGTAAAATAGGTCAATAGATTGTGTGTGTGCATCTAATCGCTGATCAGATGGTGTTCTCATCCAGGGCTATTAATGTGCTGATCCACTAATTGGGAGACCTTGCTCTCTTAATGCAATGGCCTTCTAAATGTGTCCGTCCCAGTAATTTAATAATGGCCATTTCATGCTACTCTGACTTTTCAAACAGCTTGCTCGGGGCAGATACAGGGACTGGTTATTGATTGAAACTCCTAGGCTGGCTGGGCTAGGCTGTGGGTGAGAGAGGCTGATCAGCCTGCTTCCCAGAGTCCAGATGCAAACCCCCCCCGCCCTTGCGCGCCCCATCCCCCCCACCCCTCTTCTCTCCACATGCTACTCATACTCAACACACAAACACAAAGTATAGACGCCAATTTGCAGATTCATTTAAGATCCTCTGCAGAATCATTGGAGAACAGATGACTGCTTTAAATGGAAAAAAGAAACACTAGTCACAGAATTCTGAAATGAAGACATGGGACCCCTTCAACAGCTCTCTTATTCTCCTACCTCCATATGCAGCTCTGTGTATGGTCACTAGGGCCCAGTGCCTGTGTCTGAGGAGTAATGAGCAGAGGGCAGAGGAGGAGAGATAAGAGGAAGAGTGATGGGGGTCAGGCTGCAGCATCGCTGGCAGCCCTCACGGACCTCACACACCACCCTCCTCCCCCTTCGACAGGCTGTCCAGGACACCATTTGTTTGCACAAGGTGATAAATAATTTGGCCTGAGCTGACATGGATTAATGTGGCCCTTAGCCCCCTTTTCCTCCCTCTGCGTTCGGTCACAGATATGTTTGGCCCCTCAAGCTGGCTCTCCCTTAATGACCAAAATGCATGAAATTCTTATCAGCTTTCAAAGCCAGGGACCAAGAAGTGACCCTGCCGTTACTGAGAGGCTATCATGGAACTTAAGGATGCTTTCTTATATTTAAAACAGTGCCCTGGACATGTTCCCCTGAGGCATTTACAAGAATTCTAACACAGTTATGTTGCTCCCATGCAGTGTGCACTTTGAAATGTTTTCTTCACCAATTAGGAACGCTTGTAATACTTAGTTTGGAGTTTTTTTCAACAGCAATAGAAGTAATTTAAATGAAAAAAACAAAAAACAAGGGAGAAAACAATACTCTATTAGAAACCCACAAAGGAATACTGATTCATGTGATGAACATAAACTAGGGCTTTATAGCATGTAGCAATTTATAGTGAAAAACACAAACAAATTGCACATTATGTCCACAATGTGCACATGTAACCAGAGTTGACAATATGTTCCTGCCCACAACACACAATCTACCACAACGGTCATACCACAACGGTCATACCACAACGTGAGTGTGATTAAATGTTTAATGCACTAGCATCGTAATCCTACACCCTTAAACTAGTGATGACAAACCCGAGTGACAGTGGGACTGAGAGTTGCCTTGTGACTGCTAATCACGCTTGGTAATTATAAGTACTTGAAATAATTCAACTGTGCACTAGAGGCCATATTGACATTGTTTTTCATGCAATAAATTTGGCTCATTTAGCCTTGTTGGTAGAAAGTTCTCGCTTACTTTGGGGCAAAAATGACAACTGCTCCACACTGTAAAAGACCAACACACTCATCTTCTGAACAAACTATCTCACACTTTTCAGCGAATTAAAAGGTGTTTTTTTGTCTTCTCTCCAGTTTTTGTCTATTAATAGAGGCTCTTAAAAATATCTAAGATGTTTCTGGTTTCAATAATTAAACAGTGTACAGCTAAGGGCTCTCGTTATAACTCTTAATGTGCATGCCCTATGGCCTTTATCTTTGATCTTTCATGCTACTCGGTGTGCTTTTGCATAATTTCAACTATAACGAGAAATACTTGAGCTGCCATATCCTTCCTCCCGCTCTCTTACTCTCTCGTACATTACATTGGAATGTTTCACTGTTCAGTTGTTGCAGATGTTATGTGCAGTGAGCTCATGTATGATGCACAATGATGGACTGAAACAATGACTCTGCGTGTGCGTAAATGGATCATACTGGATTTGCATACTTAAGTGGCTCAAGTAGAAAGGTGTCTGTGACTGTTGTTAAGGACAGTTTGCTCTTGTGTTTTTTTTATGTTTAAATGTGTCGAGTACAGTGTGTGTCTGTGTGCATTCGTTTTCTTGGGGGTTCCAGCTTTGACCCTGCAGAGCTCCATCATCCTTAGCCCAGGCCCCTGCCGGCAAGGGTCACAGCTCCCCACACTATGAAATACTCTTCAATCTGGCTCCCACAGACGCCCAGTCCAGATTCTACACACACACACACACACACACACACACACACACACACTTTAATCAAGCGTTTTAAATAAATATTACGGTACCATTGGGGAGTAACAAAAGACAGCAAAGAGAAACTGCCGTTTCACTGAATGTGCCATATTAAGGTCCTTCAGCATCGTCGCAGCAGCCATTATGCACGTACGTGCAACCAGCGGTAGCTTTTTATAGTGCCTATTGTGTCTTTAATAAATTAATTCATTACACATGCACCTGTAAACCATCACAAGCAGTCATATCAACGTTCAGAGAGGTAATCAGAAATGATTTAGTTTATAGCACCCATATCAAAACGGAGCTACAAAGTGCATTACAATGAAGGATCAAATGAAAAGAACATAAACACATGGAAACAAGATGATCAAGCAATGGAAAACAATAAAGCAGGCTACATTAAAATGATCATAACATTGAGTACACAAAGCCAATTAAAGGACATTTCTTATGTTTATATATAATTTCAATTATTTGCCTTAATTACTTTATTACACACTAGGTAGCCATGTGTCTGAAGTATGACCACGTTCTTACCGCACTTCCTTTGTGTAAATGCCTGTTTTTATAATATTGCATGGGAAGTTATGTGTGCTTGGTTTTGTGCTTGTTTGTATGTATTATTATATCTGAAATATTTGTGCAGTAAGTTGTAATTGGACAACTTGTTTTGCTGTTCAATACAAAAGGAACGTGTAATTTTTCTCTAATATCAGGTGTTGTCTTTACAGCATTAGCTACAGTGCCCCATGACATCATTGTTAGCTTCCAGGATTAAGCATACTGTAATTAACAATAAGTAGCCCCCCCCCCGTCTTCACCTTTTTCCCTTAACCCCTGCTTCTGTCTGCCTGTGTCTCTGTGTCTGTCCTTCTCCATCTCTTTCAATCTCTGTATATTGACTACGAACCAGCTGTAGCTCCGAACAGCAGGCCCACACAGACTAAAGCACCAGCGATGGTGGATTAGTCTATTGAATTATTCAAAGCCGAATTCCCCATTGAAATGTGTAAAAGGTCCCTTGCTGGGTTTAAAAACAGAGTACAGTTGGAGCGGACAACAAAAGGTTCAACTTCAAATAAAAGGCCCCCATCGCTTTGCCTCATTTGCATTGCAAGTTATTCATTTTAACATTAGACTTTTGTTCTGACTTTGTGGCCAAATGTTTTAATCATGTTTAAAAAAAAAGCACTGCTTTTCTGGGTTGCTTGTGTTGTTGACTGGTTTGACACACAAGGCAAAACAATTAAGACCACAGGGTGCATAGAAAAGTCTATTTTTGTTCATGTTTTCTCCAAGTTTCTAACAAGATGCTGATGGTAAAATCTTGTTAAAGTAAATGTGCAAGGCCTTGCCATGTTTCATGTTGTGATGTAACACTAAGCCAATATTTCCTAAATAATTGTGCATTGAGACAGTATTTACTCAGCACAACAAAGCAGGCGGAAAATACTTTGTCCGTCGGTTGTTAAGGTACTTGAATAGAATAGTAGTATGCAGAGCAGTGACATGAGGATAATAAAAGTGTCTTGAGATGATGTCAAGTTTAGGCTCACACGCCCTAAACTTGCGAGCTGTTACATTGTGGGGAAAGAAATAGAAAAACGGAGTAATGTCTGAAATAGGTTTTTATACTATTATTTTTTATTTTATATTAATATTAATACAGCATATAGACTTTTACATAGAATTAACAATATCATGAGCAATGAATAAGTGAATGGTTTAGGACACAGCCTTGTATGAACACCAGTGCCCAAGAGTAAAAAATCGGCTTTGAACGTTGGACATGGACACTGCAGAGGGCTCTATCTTCCATTATGAAGGGACAGTGCAGCACCTGCAAACACACATCACATGTGCGTGTGTGTGTGTGTGTGTGTGTGTGTGTGTGTGTGTGTGTGTGTGTGTGTGTGTGTGTGTACTAGAGGGGTGCAGGGAAGGTGGTGTACCTTGATGAAGGAGAAGAGATAAAAGCAGTACTTTAAAGCAAACACAATGAGCAATGCTATTTATATGTGTATCAATATATGTTGAGTTTCCCCATTGAGCTTTTTGTTAAAACACTGTACCTGCCCACTGGCCTATACATTTGTCTCCCACCATCTCTTTCTGGTGTATATCATAGAGATTGGGAGAGACTGATATAGTATATAAACACATTTTAGCCTTTCTTTCTTGGGCAGGTACATAAAAGAAAACTGAACTTACATGAGTGCACTTCAGGTGCCTCCTGCCTACCTTGGAGACCGTGGGGCCCTTTGAACAGATCTGTGCCATGTAAATAAACTGTACGTCCTATTATGCCCTAAGTATGGCAGACATTGCAAATCATTGTTAGCATGGAAATATGTAAAAGTGGTAAATATGGATTTATGGTGAGGAGCGGCCGCACCATCAAAGCATCACACTCTGATGCCAGTGGTGGAGTTCAATAAGCTGGAGAGATGAAAGCTAATGAAAGGCAAACAAGAGGGTGTTGGTGGGGCACGGGAGGAGGTATGGAAGGAGGGAATGGATGGGTGAGTGAGGGAGGGTGCGAGTGAGCAGGAAAAGAAATAGAGATGATATAAGATGTTGTTGTCTGGTGTGGTCCAATCAAGCCACAGGATATAACAGTAGTCAATACGGGAGGACCCTGTGTGTGTGTGTGTGTGTGTGTGTGTGTGTGTGTGTGTGTGTGTGTGTGTGTGTGTGTGTGTGTGTGTGTGTGTGTGTGTGTGTGTGTGTGTGTGTGTGTGCATCAACAAGTAAGTGATTGCCAATGTGTTATGTGTTTGTGCCAAGCTGGGCCAAGCATTTCTATACTATAGCTGTAAATATGTAGCCAGGAACACATGCCCGCCGTCCTGGCTGGTGCACATTATAGATGCTTCCTGCAGAGTCCCATGGGCACAGTACACTATGTTCCAATCAAGCCGCCTTAGATCATACCTATCTACTGTACTGCAGTGACTGTGTGGCATGACTATGTTTGCAAATCAGCCAGACATGAGGGAACACAGTGAATGAACAGACTCATATAAGCAGTTTGATTAGCATATTGCCATTACATCTCTGTCCTTATTGAAGGTAGCATTCTGCGTGATTGCACACCTTCTTCAAAGACTTTCATCCTGTGTATCAAACCGACAGCACAGTATGAGTCATGGGCTGGTGCTGATAAGGACAGGCCTGGGATATAAAGTAGTTTGCTGTGGTGTTTTTGTGAGTGAATAATGTATGTATTTTAGTCTTGGCTTAGCTAATGGTACACAGGAACTCATTAGCTATTTCTGGCTAAGTTTCAGGCTTTTGCCCATAAGCCCTTAAGTGTACATGTCATTGATGAGACAAATTCAGCCTCCAGTCCACTGCTGAAAGAACCCCACGCCCTTTAGATGCATACACACGAAATGTACAAATACATGGCACATAAACCATGACTACTACACTCTTTTTTTCCCCGTATGTCTCTGCTTAGTGTATCCTGAAGCCCAGTGAATGAAAATGTGGATCATATGTCTTTAAGCCTGCATTTCTCACACACAAATGAGGTAACTCTCCATACATCCTTTTTACTACGCCTACACTGTAGTAAACTGCTGATTGTGTAAACTTGTTCTGGGCATAGGGGACTTGGGTTAAGACAACACCTGTAGAGAAACAATGGTGGCATTGTTTAAAAAAAGAAAACTAATTTTAACTCTAAATCTTTTTTGGTTGATTCTCCTGTCAGGTGCACTCTGGCTCTGTGCTGCATGGCATACACTTGGGAGAGGTGTATGGTCATTTTCACACTCCAGTGCTGACCTGTGAGGTACATGGGCTGGGTAATTGTTTTTCACAGAGCGGACCGTTTGTAGAGAGATGACCAGGCAAGCATATGCTTGATTTGGAAAATGTTGCAAAGAAACTCGCGCACACTGTCTAACTTGCAAAAAATAACGTTTCGGTACTAGACCATATTCAGGCCAAACAAATGTGGTTTGTAATGGTTTGGAAAACCTAAAAGTTTAATTACTGCGTTAGTTGATTTGTTTTTCCGTTTGTGTTAGGGCCCATTCATACTTAATGGGTGTCACTTAAATGGCCCATTTGTGTGAAGTCCTGTTGTGTTATTTAATCCCCCAATGTAGCACTTTAGTTAGTAGACTTTATATTTCACAATCATTATTTTTAGAGATGCACCGATTGACCGGCTGGTGACCGGAATTGGCCGATTTTCACGTGATTGGCCATATGCCCATTTTATGCCGGTCAAATGCTGTAAATAAATAACATTGTAAAGGCTACCATACACAATGCATAGGAATTATATATAGGCTAGCAAATTATAACAATAATCCCACTATTAATTACATTATCGCAATGCAGTGTAACTACTGTAGCATGTAAATAATGCACATAAAATACAAACATGAGCAAGGGCGTTCAACAATCGCCATTATATCGAATCAACAGTCAACAATCATCTTTGTTTGGTACAGATCCTCTCAAAAATCACACTATAATCATTTTTATTCAATCTTTCAATGTTAATAATTTTCAGTGAAAATGAGAATAATGATACAAAAACGATCATTCCCTCCAATATCGTGAATTATATCGCAATCGCAATATCAGTCAAAATCATTGCAATTAGATATTTTCCTCATATCATGCAGCCCTAGACGAGGGACTGTGCTTTGTTGTTGCAGGAAACAGTCAGCACAAACTCCTGGGCAGTTCAGTGCTTGTGCTTCGTGCTTTTTACCCTCATAGTGTTTGAAAACGTTCTTCTGGCAGCGATAGAGGCCGTGATGTTTCCTGTTTACTGTACTCGACTCACACCACCTCAAAATGGAATGACAAGCCTGATCACCGCAGGGTGACATCGTCTCGCGTTTGTCCAAAATTTGAATTTTTTCGGATCTCCCCTGCGGCCCCAACCACTGCAGCCTAAACACACTGCCCCCATTCAAAACAAATGGGAAGACCTGCATTTTCGCCGGACCGTCTGACGACTGACACAGTGAGTGTGAACACAGCCTTTTTTACTTTGCTGTGAAATATCATGCAATATGTCAGTGCACATTAATTGAACGATAGGCTCTAAATGTAGAATAGTGGACTAAAAGTGAATGAAGTATATGACTATACAAGTTCAGATCAGGTTGACTTGGTTGGTTCAGTTAGCGGGAAAGAAATTGACAATTGAGTCCCTGTGAGTCATAGCACTGTCGTTTCCTAATTGGGGCGATTAGATCATCTCTGCGTATTAATGTATAACTAATTACCTGACTAGAGGTATTACTGCTACCAGTTTGCAGGTAAGCTACAGCATGCTGCCAGGGTCACTGCCTCTGCACAACTCTTTTTTTCTTATCCACTCATTACTGCGGTAATAAAGTTAAGCTTTCTTTTCTTCTGTCTCAAGTCCTACTCATCTCGAGCTGGATCAGTGTGCTGCTGTGCAGTTCTGTGAAATGTCTCTGCTTCTAATGGATTTTAGTATGTAAACTTTTGCTTGCTTGAAATGACTCATGCCATTGTATAGTGTATTATGCACACTCTAAAGACATTAGACTTTTCTCCCTTACTCAAGAAAATACAACTTTAAAGTGGCTATTTGTAACTGTCAGTTTGTGTTGATTCTAGCGGCCACTTTGGACAAAAGCGGTAGTGTTTATACCACACCTGCTGTCGGAAAGGTCTTTTCTTCATGGTGCTGTATTGCCCTTTGTATTACTGAGTTAGCATTACCGGGAGGTCATATTGATGCGATGAATGTTTTGCTCAGATAGAAACTCATTCATTTACAGTATTGCATACGTTAAAAAAAAAAAAAAACGCCTAACCCTAACTCCATTAAAAACCGGGTGCTAAATGGAAGGGGGACGTAATTTAACGTAGGCTACTGATGTACAACCACATTGCATATTTTAAAGTTATTTTATGAATGAAATAGACATATTACATACCTGAGGGGCAATTCCGGTCAGTTTTGAATCCTTTACAATCCTGTAATTGTCTCCATCTGTGGAAAGCCTGACTGAGATTGACTCTGGTTTTCGCCCGTCGTCTGTCTCTCTCTCTTTTAGCTAACACAGGCTTTTCCGGTGTTAGACTGAAATCTGCGACCCATCAGAATGTGTGACTGTAGAGCTGGTCTACCTGCTGTAAATCATTTTGTGACTTCCCGGGAAAAATCCGACCCGGGCATTAATAAAAACTATATTTAAAAAAAAGTTATTTTCACTGTTAGTCTCGTTTGCTGTTACAGGTCATTTCTGATCATCAGATGAAAAATTACACAGTTTCAGAAACATTAAAAAGCCCCCCCCATGACTCGGTTACATTGTAAAAGGGTGGATCATTGACAACAAGGCTCGTCAAAGAAAGCCACATAATTTACAGACAATGACAGGCCTATGACATCATTTACACGGCAGTAACAGTTATTAGACTAAATGTTCATAGCAACACAGATTGCCCATTAACAGAAGAATAGTGTGCTTTATTGTTATGTTGCAGCATGTGTGAGCATTTGTGAGTTTGTTGGCTTGGGGCCAGGGAACCTGTTATTTGGGCAGCCTCCCTCTCTCTCTTTCTCTCTTTCTCCCTCAGCCGCCAGGCATTTGAGAACTGGGGTACTTTTACACATAGTTAAACTCTGAACAGTCCAAAACTCTGCCTGCAGGCGCGCAGGCTTACACCACTGGATCAGGATAACAGGACTGCCATCTGCTGGCCGCGCAGGGGAATGTGTTTTGCACAGGAGCAAGGAAGTGGGGAGGAGGGGTGATCTCACTTTACAAAATTTAAAGTCATCATTGCTGAGATTGGTGTCAGGGCCCGAAACCTTCCTGTCAATCAGCCAAACACTTTGTTCATCAAATCAGATGCCTGTATCATTTGAATATCACAAGGCTTCTTCACTCTCTTCACAAAAATCCTCAGAATCATAAGTAACAAAGTTATCTCCCCCAGTAAACAGACTCAAAGAAATCACCTGTATTTTTATACCTGCGTGTCTGTCCATCTGTTCTCTTTCTTTCGACATTTTTAAAATCTGTTGAAAGGTTAAATATTGTGAACACATCTTGGGTGTGCAGTGCACTCAAAGAATCTGATCTGGAAGACCAAGCACGCCTGTCCTTTTTTTCATCATTACCCCAAGAAAAAAGTTTCTCCACCATTTCTAAAACAAGAAAGCAGTGCACCCAGGGGTACAAAAGCCCCAGGGCAGAGGCTAGATGTTCCTCTCAGCTGAATATGCAACACTCCTCTGGCATTGTTAAACACCACTGGACCAAGACTGAGTCTTTGCCCTCTTCACTACCAACAAAACCGGCATCTTTGCCTCTTTGCTTTTCCTTATTCAAGACTAACCAAAGGAAGGGTGGTGACTGAGAGGACGGAGGGAGAGAGAGCAATGGAGAGAGAGAATTGGGATGAGATGTGGGAGGTGGGTGGGGGCGCAGCTTTTGGACCCTCATTTACCCTGTCAGCCCTCCTAGCAGGGGATAGTGTTCAGGATCTATTGATCACAACTCAGTGGAGCAGTAATCCTCCAGACTTGATTGATTCCGACTGTTGCCTAGGCCTCACTGCACTGCCCAATCCTCCCTCCATGCCTTTGCTGCCTTAGTACTCCCAATCCTTCGTTCCCTCCCCTCCATCTCTTATAAAGCATTGATATGCATGACGGCCGAGGGGCCCCATGAAGGAGGGATGCAGGGAAGATTGGAGGGACGGGAGTTGGGGCATTAAGTGTGTGTACACTACAACAGGAAATAGCTGGCTAGGTGACGGGTGCCTTGACACAAGACGGGGCCCCGAGGTGTCTATGAGCTCCCTGCCCCCTGATTGCTCTCTCGCTTTTTGTCTCACCAAAACGGATGAGTCAACGACTTTACACTTGCTCTCTTCTGGCTGGTCAGCGGGGGAGAAGTTTTTATCATCACAAACTAGGATAAGGAGGGGCTGAATGATTTTACAACTTGTTTTTCTTGGCAGCGTCTCTTTTCTGTAAACTTGTTTTCAGTAAGATAAGAATAAGAATACTGAATTATTGCATAGAACCTGAATAATTATAATTCTGGACCATTAAATATACACACCAGTGATATTACACAGTAATACACAGTATTACAAGTCAACCACATTATGTATAGTGCAAAATGTACTGTATCCTATCAAATCAAAATACTAAATGAACAACTGTACTGTATTTTGTATGGCCTCTATTATAGATGATCTTATTCTATATTTCAGCAAACCGTGAATGAGTATAAAGCTGGATTTAAGGGGATAACAGGAGTCCCGCTGTTGATGTCTACTGCATAGGTTTTGATGTATAGTTCAGTGTCGGATTACACCCTTTGATAGCTCCACCACAACACTAGATGGACGTGTCGTACATGCTCAGGCTTAAATAATACCCGCACAGTAACTGTGTTTACATTCTTTCATTCACTTTGTTAGAGAGCAGTGATCGCAGTGAGCAGAGGATTTTAAGTAACTCATCTTTTGCTAGATGAGTGTAACTGATAAGGAGAGAACTACTCAGGCTTGCTTCAACTTCCTTAATGCTGTCAATCTTTCCCGAAAACCCACAAGCAGCCAATCACAGTGGTATCTCCGTAGCTGACATGGAAACTAACTTTTTTTCCCCCACAAATTCAAGCTTTGGTCCATTTGTTTATTTATTTATAAATGTATTTATATCAATACCATGAAACAATGAAGGCAATATACAATATTATATTGCATACGTTATTGACATTAGGCATAGGATAATACAAGAACATGAGATAGTAACATAGCTAAAGCCAACCTTATATTAAGTATCTGTCATCGAGCTGTGTGTACATTCTGGTTCAGTAAAGAATGATGTATAGGTGACTTACAGGAGGTTACCCTACCAGTTGGATTATAAGATAAAAAAGCTAATAAGAATATTAAAACGTATTAGAACGTTTAGGCGAGTATTGGATATTGGTGTGACTTCTTTGTGTAATAGATGAGATAGATTGAAGGTGCAGTATCAGCAGGCAGGAGGGCACACTTGATGAATGGGAGGATCGGGTGTACTGAAGCACATTATTATAAGTCTACCCTGTTATATTATGCAGAAGGAAATCAGCCCGCATTAATTTAATTTAGTCTGCTTTGCACCTCAATAACAATGTGTCCTTATTTATGTGTTTGTGTAATGGCGGCCACAGGGCTGCCGTCATGCAGCCCACAAGTGTTTCGGGACCCCTCTGAAGGTTTTCCGGGACCACTTTTCAGAGAGCCTGAAAGCTGCAGAGGGAGCTGGCTCAATCCTGCTATTCTCCCTGGCAGTGGCCCGTGCCAGGATTGAGGCTGGCTCGGCTGAGCTCTGCAACACACTACAGAGAGGGCACCAGCAATGGGAACTCATCCTCACACCAGAACGTACACAGAAACACAGACAAACATGGGCAGAGAAACAGGATACATACACAATATACAGAAAACAGATTCACAAGATGTAATTCCATATAGGCAGACGAGGCTGTAAAGATTTTACGATTAAAAAAAGGTTATGAAAAATACCTAGAATAGAAGAATAAAATGGCTAGTATTAAACCTAAAAAGGCTTAATCATTCCATAGACATATAATTCATATGGTTTAGTTAATGGTTCCATATGCTGTAATGTTCAGTTTTTGTGACATGGTTTCTGGATGTAATGACATTAAACTAAAAAGCCATATGCAATGACATCCTTGAATCATTAAGGTCTTTTTGACATTTGAGCACCCTTTTCTCCTTACCCTGTAATGTGTCAGTGATGTCTTTTAATTCAAGTCTTAATCATATTCTCCTTTTTTTACTTAATGAGTTAGTTGGATCACTCACAGAGTCATTAAACATCATGGAGACATACCCTGTGACTCTGTTTATGTTTGCAGGGTGGTGTAATGTTTTACTTCTGTTTTACTACATAGGGATCGATCCCCATCTGAAGACGGTGTGTGTTGTTTTCGGCCCTTTACTCTCCACCTGACAGCTCAGTCCACAGACTCTTGCTCAGGTTGGTTCTGAGAACTGACAATATTGACAGCTAGGCTCAGTTACTAAATCCTCAAAAATCTGTTATGTTTCTCCTGCTTCTTCCTGCCTATATACATTTCCCTGTATGGTTTCCTCTAGGCAGCTCTCTTTTCTTCCTCAATCCCACTGTTTTTACTCTCCTTACAACCATTCAGTTTTGCTCTCCCCCTTCCAGCCCTCTCAGAGGTTCTGGTATTAGGGGAATTCCTGAGGGGGATTTTCCCTGCTTTAGACTGTCAGTATGGCCCTTAAAACTGTCTACTGCAAAAAACACTAGTGCAGCTTATACAGGCTAACACGTTATGCCGTATAAGATTTTTATAGTAAATACACCAGTTCAAACGTCCCTGTTTCTGTTGATCTGACTACACTTTAAGTACAGAATTAGACATGCCTGCACTACTAGATTTTCCTCATGCTTCTTTAGGCTTCTTTTCTCAGCATGAGACATTCATGTATGTCTGTACCTGATGCCCCCACTCTTCCAAGTAAAATCTGAAAATTGCATCCCTCATTAGTTACTGTCAAAGCAACAATCTATGATAATTACATTTAAGTAAATGTCTGTTTTGTTGCTTTAAATGTTCAATTGACAAAAAAAACAACTATTTTATTTCTGGCAGAGACAGCAATAGTTAACTAAACATAAACAGCTATTCTGGATGGATTGAATGACACTAATAGCCACCATAGAAGAGCAGGCAAAGAAAATAAACATTGTGGTGAATTCACCATGTGAATTTGTGAACTGTAGCGGCTCTATACACACACGAAGAAATATCTATTGAACAAAATGGTCTTTTATATTATAAATCTTCTCATCTGCTCTCAGAGAATCCTAATTTCTAAATAAAAATCTAGAAAAAAGAACTATGCCCATAAAACAGTAATTAACTTGATCCTGAAAGCAGAGAACCCTAAGCAAAAGATTTAATAAGATCCGTGAAAATACAGAACCTTATACTTTTCAGTTCACTACACATCACATGTTCTTAGGTTGTTATGAATTATGTCAGTTACATTCATTCAGCTATGCAAGCTATGCTTCCTAAATGCAATTTGTATGTAAGCATTATTTCCAGAGTGTCCTGCATTTAAAAGCTTCTCTACAACCAGTATTGCTCTGGATGCCTCTGGCTCTTTACAACCTGCCCATCTGGAAGAACATAAAGCAGCATTGCATACTACTGTACTGCTGTAGTTTGGAATTTGCCCAGTTCTGCTCCACCATGACTACAACCAATAGAGAACAACACGTTTTTGCTTATCCTCCGTGCCAATTTCTTCACTATAAATGGAACTATAGTGCTGTGAGATCAAATGGCAAGAAGAGTGAAAACTGCACTTGTTCTCGTTGCATCCCAAATTCTGAAATAACTGAAGATTTGTCTTCATCAATAAAATCCACGCTGCCACACTCAGTGACAACGGATTTATCATTCGGCTGCATCACAGCTCACTTTGTAACCCAACCTTTCATTATTCATTATTCTATCACCACCCTTAAAACAATCCTCTACAAACATATACAGAGCAGTGCTTCAAATTTCCACTCAGGAAGCGCATTTAGACTTTGACCAACACCTGCTGTAAAAACAGGCATTTACACATTTTGGCGGATAATGGGATCCATCGTCACCATTGTCAGCTATGTTAGGCGCTTGATTGTTAGTCTATTAACCCAAATATTTGCAAGTGAATACAGACGCTCAGAGAAAAGACAGTAGAATAAAAGACAAGCCCCAGGCAGCTGATTTTTATAGCGGACAGCTGATGGTCACTCGCTGGTAAATGTGCTAACGAGGTGATAGAATTCTCCACAAAAGCAAAATAGCACTTCAGCCTTCTTCCAACACAATAGCTGACTCCTCTCTTTCCTTTACAACACACTCCACAGATGGATAAGCAACAGTTTCGCAATTACTGACGACCGGGTGTGGAAGGTTTGGATTGGCGTTCATAACAATGTCTTTCACAGATGTAGTGTAGAAGTGCTGATTTATTGGATTCTGGCATCTGCACCATTTGCATGGGGTTAATCTCAAACAGTTAAAGAAGAGAACTCAACTCCCCTGTGGCCTGAAAAACAAGGTTTGATATGCAAACAACATCCCCTTATCTTCCACAAATTCAAAACTCTCTCCGCTCCTCAATAAGGTAATTGTTACTGTTACTGAAGCATATAAAAATATATTTATATAAAAAAGGAAAGATAGTAAATGAGGGTGGGATGAGTCTTGCTGGTGTGGTAATTTTTTTAAAGGCTGCACAAGGAAACAAAAAAAAGTAGACATTCTTCAGTTCAGTAGTCTCACTCTTTTTGAACAACAACCGGAGCATTGTGCTTTTTTAATGCTGTCTCAGTGGACTTAATACTTGTTATTTTCTCCCTCTCCTTTCTCTCTCACTCTCTCCTTCCACCTCATATTCCCAATGCGCTGTCTGTGCGCTTGCATCTGTAATCACAACGTTACCTCATTGGGGGCTGCCTTTGTAGCCTGTGTGTGTGTGTGTGTGTGTGTGTGTGTGTAGATACACGTGTGGTAATGGTGTGTGTGCATTTTGAGGTTCTGCTGGGGGCTGTGAGGGGGCTTAGCAGCACACTGGGTTTCAATGGGAGCCCACACCACTGCTCTGCCAGTTCTTATCTACCCCCATGCAGGAGAGCAGTGGCATCAAGCCGGTGGCTTATTAGAGAGGCAGGGAACGTATCCCAAATACACCCCCCCCCCCACCACCACCCCCCTCCCCTCCCCTGCACCCACCCCTCCACACACTGTGAGGACACAGCGGTGTGTGGACCTATGGTTCTATCTGGGCATGTGGCAGGGCCCATGAGGGGAAAGTATGTCTAGGCGCACAGTGAGTGTTTATCGCTTTTTCTTTTGTGTTGATGATGCAAAAATAAATTGTGGTTTGGAGAATGAACAGCAGCAGGAGAAAGAAGCCCTGCCACTTTATGCTGGCAATGGAAGCACTCTGTTGTGCTTTAGGGTTGTACTTATAGTGATCAAGCAGAGAGAAAAAGAGCGGGGGCAAGCGAGACAGAGTAATAAGAAATACATTGTTTTTATATTGTTTTCTCTGACAGACGAGATGGCATTAGCTGTGATTTTGCCGTTATTGCCGCTGCTGTAGGGTGAGTTGAAGCATTATGTGGGAGATAAATGAGTGGAATCTGGACATTACAGTTGTTACTCTATTCTGCTGTTGGTAATGCTTTCATTACATAGCTGTACCTTGGCCATTATGCCTTGGCAGTAGAATTTGAATTACAGAATAAAAGGCTAGCAGGTTCTTTCAAAAGCCATGAACACAAACATCTACCATTTACCTGCAATCAAACACAATCTTACTTTAGCTATTTCTGCTTCACCCTTCACCCCTCACCCCGCAAGATAATTGCGGATGCCTTTTTATTCCAAACTGGAACTCTCTCAACAGGAGATGAATTTATTTTTATTTCTTAATTGACCACCACTGGGTGGAAGGCACTTTGTGAAACTGTGTGTGTATTTAAGGCGAGAAGCGACAAATGTGGGGCCTTGAAACGTGTATTTAATGTAGATTTGACTTTGTGTGTGTGTGTGTTCTTGTTTAACTATATTCATGGGGTCCAAAAACCCGGAATACAGTATACTTGTGGGGTCCGGACAGCTTTGTGGGGCCAAAATGCTGGACCCCACAACTTTAAAGGGCTGTTTGAAGGTTAAGACTAGGTTTTAGGATTAGGGTTAGAATTAGGTTATGGTTAGGGTGAGGGTAAGGGTTAAGGTTAGGCATTTAGTTGTGATGGTTAAGGTTAGGGTAAGGGGCTAGGGAGTGCATTATGTGAATGACGGGTCCCCACAAAGATAGTGAGACGCACTATGTGTGTGTGTGTGTGTGTGTGTGTGTGTGTGTGTGTGTGTGTGTGTGTGTGTGTGTGTGTGTGTGTGTGTGTGTGCAAATGCGGGAAGATAATATTATGCATTTGCATGCAGTGCTTCAATGTAGAGAATGTCATTGATTTATAACCGTGATGAAAGGTCAGTTCACCTTATTAAACAACACAGGTATACTGCTGCATAGTATCGGATAACCATTAGAAGCCAATCTGTTCATTCCCACTGTGACTGGTGGAGGCATTAAGGCCTCAGCTAAAAACTGCATATAAATCAGATTTAAATGAGTTTGTTTGAGAAAACATACACCCACATTATATTGTAAACTTGCCTAACATTGTAGTTTATATTCAGATCTTTTTCTTCTTTTTCCTGGTTTTGTCCTCTTGTGCAAGCTTATTTCCTAGAATTTATGTAACAACCTTCTGTGTTAATTGCACAAACCACGCACTGTGTTTTTAAAAGTGTGTGAGACATTTACACAGTTTATCCACAGAGTCGCTTTCAGAGATGTCTTCCATGCCCAGTTATTAACCTCATTATGTGAAGACAACCAGTGATAAGTGGACTGAAGGGTCATCTGAGACTGGCTGTCAGTAAGCGTAGATTCAGCATTAGTCCAATCATCTGTCTGATGTGGACTCACACACAACTCTTCACTCTCCATCTACCAATCCACCCATTTCTCACTCCCGCCGTGTCCCTCTCAGTTATTTTGTCTGAATACGCATTGTTTAAAGTAAAACCCTGCGGGCTGATTGCACATACATTCTGGCTTCAAAAGAGCACCATCTCCTAATTATTGGCTTTGTTGTCTTCAGGCATTAGCATGTGTGTGGAACATTCTGAGGCCCACTTCTAATCGAGTGAATGGAGACAGACCTCACACAGCTCCGATGTGAGTGTTGAGGATAACGTGTGGGTGGGACTGTGTGAGAGACCAGATACGTGTGTACACTGTGTCTACAGGATGTGTGTGGGAGTGTTTCTCTATATCTTAGCAGCAGGTGTTTGTTATGGTTAAACATGCATATATGTTTGTATTTTGCATATGTGCACATGTGATAATTGTGGTTGTACATCTGTGTGGCATGCATGCATACATGCTTGCCACCCCCGCCTCTCTCTGTATGTTTAAAGATAGTTGTACTTCGACCTGCGCCGTCCCGACAGGTGCAAGCCAATGTTCAGAGCAGAAAACAGATGCAAAAGAAGCAAGACTTGGCAGATGACAGACAAACAGACGGACAGACCAATATAAAAGAAAACCATCTGGGCCTGCAGTTTCTTCCCTTCAGCCTTTAGAATGCTTTAGAACACTGCCTGTGCCAGTCGCTGCTGGGGTGTGGCCTGGATAGAGAAGATGGCACAGAGTGGATGATGAGATGGGGGATTCGGGCCCCAGCCTGGAGCTGCTCTGCAAGGGGAGTAGAAGAAGAAGAGGCATCAGCAGGCCCTGGAGGTGATCCAACAGGCACTCTCATCCTCTCAACTGTTGCAAAAGGATTGGTGGTTAGTGGGATAATCCAGCGGCGTGGACGCTTCAGATAGCTGCCTCCACATGTGAGGAAGGAAGAGAAAAGAATAGTATACCCGACCAGCACAATGAGATTCTTAGGCAGCGTATGTACAGTTGCTTAAAGAAAAGGCAGAGCTCTGCCAAAATTATGTAAATTATTACAGCACAAGGCATGGTTTTGAATATTTTGTGTGTGGGTTATGTTATTTTTGATTGAGTGTGTCATGTCCTGTTGCAAGCTGTCATTACATGCAGATCACTTCTAACCTACATATAATTTGCCATAGTACAAAGACCTACAGTATATTCCTCTTCAGTCAAATAGTACTACTGTCTTTCTGAAAAGTAATATTTTCACCTGTCCCTAACACCTGCTTGTGAAAATATTTTCAAAATGCTGCTTTTATAGCTCAGTTAAGCAATGATTTCAAATTAATATTGAAGAAAATGACCATGTTTTTCACTAAACTATGGTAGTTGTATCCTTGAACTCTAACAAAGCTGTTGAATGAATTTCTTAGCTTATAAAACATTTGCAAAGCTGATTTCTTTAATACTGAAAGACGAGCATCTTTTACATGCATGTTTGCTTGCTTCTTATTCACTGTCTTTGTTGCTGCATTGCTGCGTTTGTTGGCTCATTACTGTCACCAACTGTTGATCATTCGAAAAGCGTGAAAGTGTGAATCTTTGTGTGTTTGCGCGAAACAAAAACAGTGAGGGACCCACCCATTAAACATTGCTCTATAGTGCTACTAGTGGTCAAAGATGCCAGCGGGCCCCATTAAAAGGCAGACAAGGCTTGTGTGAGGTTGTTTTTGAGTTTCTCTGACCCCTATTGGTCAAATAGCTTGTTGCAGCTTTAATGAATGATGTTCATTAAAAACCTTGTATCCATCTATTCAGATGTGTTGTCCTTGGCTAGAGTGTTTTAATCTCTCTGTTTATCCCTATCCTTGGTCGCAGAGTTAGTTTGATCTCATTTCTGTTCAAGGACATCACAAGATAATGCTCTTCACCCTGTACGCAGCAGATGGGAAAGATCCAGGGTGGCATTACGCCCATTTCCACAGGGTCATCCCGACTATTAGACCACCAACGTCAGGTGAATGCTGATAGGTGATCTCCACCAAGTGTTCAAGGAATGCAGGAATGAGCCAAGACACTGCAGTGTGCCAGCTCACTGGAATTGGCAGCAGAGGTGTTTAGAGAATTACTTAAGATGATGGATAGCTTTGAAAGAACAGAAACACATTATAGATCTTTAACAAATCATTGAATAAACTGTCACCTGCAGTAAATGTAATCTCATAATTAATGTTATTATTAAAATTACACCTGAGTATGAAGAATTCAATGTATTACACTAGGCAATGTAATACAAAAGGTGAAAGTGTAGTACCTCGTACAAATTGTGAAAACATGACCCTATTATTACCACACATTTTCATAAAATATTAACCCATCTAAAAATAATCCACGTTATCACTCTGAGTCTGTACTGATAACACTCATTTATTGAGAAAATATAACCCTCTAACCCGCTTATTGTGCACGGTACGATTATCCATTACTCTGCCATTATTGTTTTATTCTGCCCCATTACCTTATTACCTCGAGATTTTTTCACCATGCTTTTTTGTTTAATTGTCCTTTCGCACATGACCTAGCACCTTACTCCATTTAAGCACAGCTTAATAACTATAATAAACCCCAGTAACCCACCATGTGTATCTTTTTACTGTGCATGTAAAGTGTGTTTCAGTTTGCCAACATCCAGAAATTCACAGAAAATGTACAGACGACAGCTCAGTGGTTTCAGTGGCAGCCAAGGCCCTGATCAGGTTGCAGATAATCAGTTAAATAAGTTGGCCAACATGTAAAAAAAAACAAAAACGGATGGCTTAGTAGCTGTTGACTGTGGCATGTTATATAGCTTTCATACGTCATTTACGGCTCAGTTGCACATTTTTTCCGCAAAATATGTATGTCCTGAATAGATATGCCAATTACCCTAATGGAAACCAGGAAGCATGACCATTTCAATTAGCAGGCCTGTTCCTATTTCATTTTTCCTGCAACACCTCACAGAGTCTGGTGATGAAACACAATGTATTGTGGCGGTTATATGTTGCCCATTGTACAGCTGGAAATTGAATGTTCCTTTTGCCTCAAACTGAGCTGACTATGTACGACAGGATGATGTTACCAAACAACGCATCCACTCCAGAGGCATCAAATTACAACACAGACTGTTTGCAAATGCATGGTTCTTCTGTGTATCTCAAACATGTTGGTGCTGGTGTAATTGGAATCAACACCATGTGAATGAAACGCCCTATCAACCAGGACTCCGCCTCAGTAAAAGTGGTCACAGTCTGGTGACTCGATATATAATATCTAAGTTTCTGTGTGTGATTGCGTGCTTGTGTGATACAGTATACAAACATGTACACACAGACATACTAATAAGCACAACTATGGCTTTTCTACACATGTATTCATTGGCAGTCAAAGTTAACACCACAAGAGAGAATATGGCTGCAATTTAAAAATGCAGCCATATATGAGGAATGTGCATTTACCTTAGATTTTCAGCAGCAGTTTACTCATGCATGCACCTATATGGTCCACTAGTATTTTTCTTTCCTCCAAAAAGCCCCAGTTATCCTCTTTCCCTCTCTCTCTCTCTCTCTCTCTCTCTCTCTCTCTCTCTCTCTCTCTCTCTCTCTCTCTCGATCTCCTTGTCCACGTAGCTAATTTACGATCTTGTTAGTAGGGAGGCTCCCGCACCTCAAACTATTTCACTTAGGGCAACCAAAACATATTTCTTTTTTTTTTCTTTTACTTTGGTTATGTAGCAATTATGGACAGGAAGAGCTCCCAGTTTTTTCCATATTATGAGCTGTGCTAAACTGAAGTCAGCTGGTCTGCCGCTCTTGGCTTTATTTTGTAGGCTATGTTTTTGTGAGGAAACTAGATTTGGCTCCTTGCCCGTTTCCATTCTCCTCTTTCTGCGAGTCGACCAGCTATTATGACTGTCAGTCATTTTCAAACATAAAGGGCCTCATTTGAAAAGGCTCAATGCAAATCTCATATCTTACATGAAACAGTCTTGATTTATTTTCCCTGAGCTTTTCTTCCTAAGTCTTCAAACAAGCTTCCAACGCACACCCCACCCTGGCTGGAATCATGCCTTTCAACATGCAGTCAAAGGAACGGGGAGGTGCTCTGTGGACGGTTGCCATGATCCTCCAGCACCTACCCCCCACCCCCCTCCCCCCAACCCACCTACCCACCCCTTTCCCTCCAGTCGATATCTGCCCACAGCAGGTGCTGTGCAGAGCCCAAAGATAGCAGTGATATTAAAAGAGTAGTATTGGGAACTTCATTTATACTCAGCTCACATAACTGTCATTCATCTTATTCTGGGCAAAGCTGGATGATGCACCTTATTATCTGCGGCTGTTCTGTTGGTGTTGCCTATTTCTCTTTTCGGTGGGTGTCTGAAAGATCTAAATCTATCACTCTACAAACACTGAGACTGAATAAACAGATCCAGTCTTCCAATGTGTCTGTATAGCCGATGTGTAGGATACATCTCTATGCTGCGAGTCCAGTTCTTCACCTTTGCTTGTAATCCTTCCCCCTACTGGCACAGAATAACCCCCTCAGTAGTATGACTGTGTGCTGGGTTGATGACATGTGCTAACACGCTGTCTGAAACTGCCATCACAAGGAAGTTGGGATGCTTTGCCTCTTGCCGGATGGCAGCGGAGGACACACACTGCATCGGTGCCAGACGAGGCAGTAGGAGCCACCAATGAGGCAGCTGTGACCTTGCAAACAGAAGCTCAGAGTCGGAGCCAAAAACCTCACCCTCCTTCCCCATGGTGAGGTCCAGTGTGCCAGCAACGCCAGGTGCCCCTCCAGAAGTGTTTGTGGAGGCCAGGATGGAGCTGTGGGCTGCCATCCTGGGGCTGTTTTACATTAGAATTGAGAGCACAGGAAAGACAATATTGACTGATTTTCTGGTTGATAGTTCAGTGATTTGCAGATTTTCGGTAGACGTCTGTTCACTCAGCAATTCTTCTGGCAAATGACACTTGGCTCTAATGATAAAGTGTGCGTATTAGACATTCTGTTTAGATATTTAAATGTCAAAAACAGATTTATTTCCTTCTTGTTAAACAATCTTTTGTATTCTGTGAGCCACTTATCCAATAGTTTATAGTGTTGTTGTCCAGCATTCAACAACTGAGTCCAACTTTTACAAACTTTACACCAGTGCATCAAATAAAGAACTTTACAACATTATGTAACTTAAAATTGGAACTTTTTTTCCCAAGTCACTTGGCAATTCTACAGTGGCAGGATGATGCTTATTTGGTAGCTTATATCCCACAGCTTCAGCCTTGAGATCTCCATAATCACCAAACCTCCCACTGTGAAAAGATTATCAAAGAACGCATGTAGCAAGTCATCTCTCACCACAAAGTCCTCGGGGCTAAGAGGGAAAACATGCATACATCAAGTAAAACATTGCTGAACATAATTAGCTACCTTATCCCAGTGGTTGCTGGACCCTTAAAATCAATGGTAACATTAGTTAAACAACAGAGAACACACAGCACCAATGCCTTAGTGCATGCTTATGAAAAAACAGGTCTTGAACCGAAAGTGATTGTTGATTTGATTCTAGCATCTTCTCTTGAATTATAAATCAAGCTGTGGTTGCTGTAAATAAAAGCTGCACATATTGTTAATGTGGATCTGCAGCTACTATATTTAGATTATTTATATTATTATTTATATATAGATTATTTAGATAGATTATTTTTTTCCAGACAAGGAGGCAAACTTGGTCCCCAAGCTGCAATTGTGGTTTCAGAGGTAATGCTGTATAGGCTCCCAGCCAATAAAATTTGGTTTCAGAAAACTTTGGAACATAGAGTAAGCACTCGCATGTTTATCACATGATTTATGCAGCATGGTAGGCTTCTCTGTTTCTAACTTTTCTAGCTCGTCAGCATCGCTCCTTTTGCACAATGTTACAATTAGCTTTGGTTAAATGCTGTGCGAGAGAATGTGAAAGAGTAACTGAGGAGACATGTAGAGGTTGATAAATACACTAAGTGATCTTGAGGTCTTTTTGCTCTGTTTTCAATTTCCTTTTCCACATTCTCCCACATGAAATGGAATAACCTTCACTGCTTATATAACCTTCTGCATTTGATTACCATATTAAGGTCCTTAACAGCATGAAGCTAATTTGTGAGCTATGGATGTCTTTGGAGAAGGTCACAGTAATGAAGTGTACATGATTTCAGCTTCACTTATTAAACATTTGCTAATTGTTTATGTTTGCGTGATTAGAAATTGTAATAAGAAAAGAATACTTTGGACGTAATGTGCTATACCTGTGGCTGTCGTCTTTTCTTTTTGTTTGCCATCCCACCCCTCTTTCCACCGCCGGTGTTTCTAATTATCTCCTGTGACACACGATACTCTGGCAATTTCACCTTGTTATATTTAAGAGATGGTTGGATGGCAGAACAATGTTTTGTGGGGTGGTACTCTGCTAATGGTCTGGCTAACTGCCTGAATGGGAGATGTCTATACTGAGGTAATCTAGGAAAACCAACACAGACTTTTTTTGGGGGGTATTTGTTCATACATTTACAGTATATTCATCTGTCAGGAGAGATTAGTTCAATGGGAATCATTTGAGAAATGTCTTACTTTCCAATAAGTGCTACAGGACCATCTAAAAAAAACGGTATGCCTAAGCTGTACTACTTTCTCTGTGTTTCCTCAGACTGCAGTCTAATACAACAGCCCTGCAATAAATCCTAAGGTTATATCTCCACTTTTAGTTGAAACTGGTTTAGTTTTTAAATCAACTTCATGGTCATTTTGACGACTTTAATTTGTGGTACTGTTGAAATTGTATTGTCAGAAGTGTTTATAATGTTTAGTCTACCCTCATTGATATAAATGGTGTTGACAAAATCCTCTCCAAATAATGCAATACAATTTAACAGCACAAATTATCCAAAATGGGAGTGCATTTGTTTTAGTTGCTGGGTGTACCATATAAACTGGCAACTAAATCTAAAATAGTCATACTAATGTTATAAAATGTTCCCGTCAATACTAATGTCTGACCTCTTCATTACCAAAATGGTAACATATTCACTGTACAATCAAAATAAGGCTAAATGCAGCAATACTGCATGATCTGTAATCAGCTGTTATATTAACCAAGTGAGATCACACACACACGTTGATTTAACAAGCTTAAGAATGCCAGTGCACATAGACAGAGATGATGCAATCAAGCATTAATGGATTTTAACAAGAGGCAGGAAATGCAGACTAATTACTAATGCAGATTAATTACTGAGTCTCTCCACTTACTGTTGTGGTACCAGTGGAAAAGAAAGACCAGAGAATCATGTGCTACAGAGTGCATGTGGGCTCATTTTTCAAAAAAGATAAATAACGGAGAGAGACATACTATGTCACCAAGTGAGATGTGAGCAGAATGTGAGCTAAGGAGACAGAGGGGACAAGAAAGAGGATGTCCTTAAAGAGTGTTTTCTTTTTAAACTAAATACATCTTGAAAAAGGAAACCCCACAATGTCTTGGTGAAGCCACCTGCACACAGAGGGCAGGCTGCCACTGTTTCAATGGGCGCTGCATGCACACCCCAGCGGGCTTCCAGATAGCGGCTAAAGAGCTTATTTCCCAAATCTCTTTATCCTTTCTAGAACTGTGAGACATTGACAGAAAGTCAGTTAACTCTAGCCAGTGGCAGCTGCATGGGTTTTGCATAATTAATTATTTATACGGAGCCAGACATAGTAATTACCATCCAGATGAATATGATATTCTAATCAGGCAGGCTTTAATTTTAATTGCCCTCCAGCATCTAACTGTCAGTGCTGGCCTGGCTTGATAAAGTGGAGAGTCTCTAAACACCATTAGACATCTGCTCTGAGAGCATTGCCTCCACTACCCAGCAGCCCCACCATCCACCATAAAAATCAATGCAGGACCAGGGTGTGTGCATGGTGTGATCGTGCTCATTTTTCTATGGAAAGCCATTTTTCGTCAATGACAAAACCAGAGCAGGGCTTGAAGCTATGGAGCCCCCCCGATGATTGATGAGGCCTCTAGGATTTTGTGTTTCTTTTCTTTCTTGATTTTGAAGACTCATCTCAATATATTGTATGGAAAGCATATCATGCATTTTTTTCTGTCCTCTTCTAAATAAACAGTTTTGTGACTGGTGCACTGGAAAGATGGAAGGAGTGATTTACAATAGTTGTTTCCAGGCAAATCATCTCTTGCATACATCAGCAGCATAGTTACAATACAATTCTGATTTAGTGTCATGATTAGTGTGACTAACAAATGTTTAATTATTTTCTTTATGGTGGATTTGTGTTTAGAAGAATCGTGTTTTTCTAAATGTCTAACAGTTATATGATGATTTACATTTGTGGCTCACCAATTTTAAGATATTCCGGGAATTTCACATCTATTGATGCCCAGTTCTCTGAGCTGACAGATCTTAGTACAGCAGGCACCATAATCCCAACAGCTGTTTCCATGGCAAGGTTTTTTCTGTACAGTTTCCAACCACAATTCCAATAGAAAAATATTATCACACATTTCACACAGGTCTCACAGTTAGAGCCTTTGGGCCAGCTGTAGCGATTGCATACTCTAATTGTAGATGTTTAGCGTATGCGATGGAATATTAATTTAATATGATTGAATGTTACTAAAAATGTAAAGGAATCTTTTTCAGTATATCAGTGATTAACAGCACACTCTTAACCTTGTGACATAAATATATTTTCCTTCATTAGAAATGAGTGTCTTAACTCAGCATGGTGTGCTTTCTTTCTGCCATATGGCTTTTTTCTGCATCTCCAGTAATCAGTTATAGGCAGACAGATATGTATATGTGTACATGAACAGCTGATTGAGGAAATAGCACTAGTTTGAGATATGGATTTCTTACACACTGCACACTAAGCTGCTCTGTGCGTGCCTTGTGCCGAGTTAAGCCTGCACCTGCAGTGTTACACAGAGATGAACTGTGTGGAAACAAAAACACTTAAACTTCTTTGACACAATCTGGAAAAGGCAAGAAGCATATGGAATGCACAGTTATTATGGCTCTACACCTCAAGTAAGAAGATGGATGGCTTCAGAGATGTGCCTGACAGACTGATAAACCCTGTGGCCTCAGCCCGTTTGGTACTTTTTCCAGCGCACTAAATGAAAATGAGAAATGTTAACTTATATTACGTGCGATGACTTATTTAATCCTCTTTGTATCTTCAGTTAGTTGAACTTTTCCTAGCCTAACTGTTCATAGTTTTCGGCTTACTGGCTGCCATCAGCAAGAGAAAAATGGAACGGTAATTGACAGCACTTGCAAGAATATTTGAGTCCTTCAAAAACCCTTGGTTCTCACCTAAGCCTCCCATTGTTTCTCATCATCATTGTGCATTCACAGAGTGGAGCAACATTCCTCTATGCAGCTTGGCTCAAGGTTTTTTTGATCTCAACACATTGTGACTGAGGTGAGGGGAAGTAGGGTCCTCAGATGTCTATGGCTCCTCATGCCCAAAGTTTATTAAAGACCCTCTCTGCTCCCTCAGCTACCAGGAACAAAGCCTGAACTGGACTCAAAGGTAATCCTGCCTGCGAGGCGCTGGTGTCAAAGGTCACTCGTCGCCAGCAGATGAATCCTGTGGTTGGGGTGGCGGAGGCTATGATGGAGAGGAGAAGAAGACAGAGGAGCTCTTTTTCTCAGGTTATCCAGGGAGAATCTAATGAGGAGGATTGGAGGAGAGAGAATTGCTGCTTGGGTGGAGGCAGGAGGCGAGCTGCGGGAAAACTTCAATACAGAAAGCAACTGAGAGGAAGATGAGTTGAGAGGGAGAAAAGTCTAATGCGTAACATGAAAAGGAAAAAAAACAGTGAGAGTGAGACATAAGGCACAATCACAGGTTGCATTCTGTGGTGTTGCGTGAGAGCCATATAGTGCCTGAGGACAAGCCCACGGCGAATAAAGCTGAAAGTTGGTAGACGCTCTGACCTTGCTTTGGAAAGAAAAGCCCTAATAAGGACACAGTCTAAAGAGAGAGAAAAACTTTGCTGTTTCTCTCCAGAGCAAACACTCTCTCCACCCCTATTTCGTACACTCTCCTTTCATTATAGCACAGAGACGAAGAGAGGAACCTATAGGCACCCTAATGAAGGGGCCGTTGGATCGGATACATTAAAAGGAGGGATTAGACAGTGTCTGACATGAAAACTGACTTTGAACATATTCGTAGTGCATGATTAGTAATAGACAGTGAAATTTCTAACTCAATTATAAGAGGCTTTCATAGTAATAGGATTTTAGAATGTGAGAGCATCAGTAATTTTAGTTTTGTCTGTCAAACGCTGCTTTGGAGCATGTTACATTAGTAATATGGTAAAAGAAGAATTTAAACGTGTAATGTTTAAGTGGTTTCATGACTTCTATTCTGACTTTTACACTGATGTCTCCTTTTAAACAGTGAAAGCACTACAAAAGACTTTAGATCCACAAAGGTTTTTAGAGTTTTGGTTTGGTACGACTGGTTTAAACAAGTAGATCAGATGTAGACCTAGCATGTTTGGATTAACTGCTATATCTTGCCCTCTCCTTTGCTTTAATTTTACATAAAGTGTTTGATAAATATATGGACTGTGACTACAAGGCTGTTTCTTACAAATGGAGCTAATGCAGTTCATCCCAAGTTACCAATTATCTCTCTATACATTAATTGACTGAAACCTAATATGCCTTATTTATCGGAAAATCCCACAAGAGAGAATAAATTACATCCACATATTGGAGTCTTGATAATGCCGAGGGAGGAATTTAACAAGTTTTTTGATTTCATATTTGCGATGTGACTTCTGCCCATTTTGCTTGATCCTTTTCAGTCATCTGTGGCAGGAAAAGCTTTTCTCCATGCTGTATTGGTTCCTCACAGCAGAAGGTGGATGATAAGGTAGAGGTGTTTGCATCAAGGCAGCCGGCGTAGAGCAGGCTGCACTAAGGAACTTTGACAAGTAGTCAATGTGAGTCCTCCCAGGGTGTTTGTTTTTCTACTCCGGCTCAGTCAGTCAGAGCACTTTGTGGACCCCTGGAGATTAAAAGAACTTCCACCATGCCCTAATACTGTAGATCCTTTGTGCCATGATGTTTTTATAACGAGGCAAGGGATTAGGGTTTCGTTCAAGTTTTCTTTCATGAATTCAAGATTAACAACAGTGTCTGTCTGCACCCCCAATTTAAAAGAGGAAAGATTTTGAACCTGCTAGATGCATCTGAGGATAATATTGAGTCCAATATTGAAGTATTATTAGAGGGACAGAGAGGGAGAGAGAAAGTCAAACCAGTGACCACTAGGCTGTTCATGGAAGTGAATCCAGTTGTTTAACCATTGCATGCGTTTGTTTCTCCAAGACCTTTAACACACCCTACTGAACATGCCAGAGCAAATCCCTGTGAATTGGCCCAGCGCTCCAATATTAATCTGAGACAGGGGTGACCATCCACAGTCTAAATTGAGCCCTCAGAGACCATTCACCCAGAGAGAAAGTGTTGTTACAGAGCTGCAGGAACCAGGACGGTACAGTGTGCCCCCAGTCCAACAGCTTGTGCTGCTGGAGATGAGATTAGGGCGATCAGCTGCCTGGCTCCACTGAGAGGAACTGCTGCATTTTGATGCTAAGAGCAGCAGCAGCCGCCGACAGGCACAGAGACCTAAAAACGAGCTCAGGCAGGCATCAAAGGCCATTGTGGAGCCAATATAAGTGGAATGCCAATAGAAAGATGCATGGCACTGATGCAGTCATCTATGCCAAAAAATACCCATTGTCTTACAGTCCCTGTTGTAGAGATAGTTTATCACTGTAGTTACTTCTGTTGGATTCACAGTAAGTGATGTTTTCAGCTGTTCAGCATTGTGTTAGGCTTGGCTCCCTTTTGTTCTGATTTCACCTAACAAGTTATAAATCAGCAGGAATACTAACATTAGCATTTGATTGACTGTACCTCCTAGTTAAAAACATAACTAATTTCTCTCCAGTAGTTAACATTATTGTTTCGACCTCAGTAACTTTCTTTATTTGCCGCTGTTGCTTTCAGGGGAACCAGTGATTGCTAATCATTTGCATTTGCATATGAAGATAAGTCTAATATGGTTGCTGGCTAATCCCCTCCCTATAAGTGCAGGATAACAGACCATTTTTAGCTTTTAATCCATTAATGAAATTTGTTTGCTCATTGACTTGAATCATCACCATAATTATAGGGATGAATTTATCATTCCGAGCTATTTGAAATGATGGGTATTGTACGTGGCATTTGCATATATGAATTAATGACAGTGATGTGTCATTAATTGATATGATTTTTCATAGTCATTACAGTGCAAACCACACACTCATGGGTGCCTTAATGAGAAGGGAAGAGTTAAGGTGAAAATTCCAACTATGTAAAAGTCTTGCATGCAAATACTTGCATGCAAGTTTTCATAACTTTTACATTCATGCAATATAGAATATTTCAGATTGTGAGCATTTTAAGAAAGTATGTATATACTGTACTCAGTGGTTTGCATGTAATATAAAATGGAGAGCTATCTCATAATTTATGTATATGGTGACCCATTAGTCCAATATGAATGCGTCTCACGGAGGAAAGGCAAAGGAGCATGTGTGTAACCATTACAAATTACAGTGCCTAGACCTTCATCTGACAGTCTTAAATGCATGCAATTTTACTGGTCAGCACTTTGAAATCATTAACTATTGTTTAGTGTCTAATGCACGTATTAATTATGCATGCTAGTTAAGATGTACGCATCTCGCTGTAGCCCTTTAAATCTCCTCGTACATGTTTTTAGCTGCTATCATTGATTTCTCACAGCTTTTCCGCTACGTTCGCCGCTGACAATTTGCTGTTGCAACATTTCGGAAGCTTGCGTGTTACAGCACACTGTCCCCTGTGTCTTGATTTATAGAAAGTACTGGCTGTGTGATTCAGAAAGATCTTTTGGCTCATGTTGTCAGCGGTGGTTTTGTGAAGACGGCTGCCCAGTAGCTGCGGATCACAAACACAGAAGTAGTCATTGCACACAAACCACTGTCAGTTCTTATCACTCCCTAAGACCCTGAAGGCTGGAGTGTGCATGTGAGTGAGGTGCTTACTTTGTGTTCCTCAGTCCTGATAGCCACCCTTGAGGCACCTTTCATCGGGAGATGTGCTCTCTGCTATTTTCAGCCCCGCTATTTGTGAGAGCGCTGGAACCATCAAGAAGCACTAGATTGGAAAACCTGAGAGTGGCATCAAATAAATCTAAGGTTCCACAAGCATTCCCCCCCACCTATTACAGAGCTCCAACTGACCAGCCAACACAGCATCTAGCTAATAAATAGTTTCCACTGTGATGACTCCTGGGAAAGAGGCAGGGAATACAAAACGTCTCATCCTGTTCCACAGTCTGCATTTAGATTGTTATGTCAGAACCACAGAGAAAAGGAAAATACAGTTTTTGCTGTATATCTGATGAGAGCAAAATATGTAGCGTTATTTTTTAGGCTAATATTTTCTCAAAATAATCCGTTCAATTGTACAGGACGTGTTTACTAAAGCCACTATCTCTTTATGCAGTCACCAGTGCTATGATTTTGTTTCTTTCCTTCCATCATTCACCCACTGGGATGATAATCCTGCTGAATGATTAACATTCTGAGCCCCTGTGTACGAGTTCAAAGCTATCAGGTGTTGCTAATGTGTTTCCAATTTCCTCCCATCCTCTTAGTGCAACCCGCTGAAAAACTGCATCAATATTACAGCAAGCGGTGCTTTTTCGCCACAATGCTGCCTGTAAGCGTACAAGACAGCTTTCACATCTGATTATGACCCCTCATAAGCAGCGACTGGAGCATATCCTGCCCCTAAACATCGCTTAGGGCTACAGAGGCGTTCATATGGCCCCAATCTCTCCATGTCAGAGTGGCAGAAAGGGTAATCGCTGGTGACAGAACTGCCCGTCTGAGTAGCCTTCTCCTCTGTGCGTGTGTATGAATTTTTGTGTGCGCTATACCCTGTCTATCTGAGTGGCCACTGTGGCAGATGTGGATATTTCTTCATCTCCACAATTGGCCTCAGGTCTATTGCCTCTCCTCCACTCCATCCTCCTCATCATGGTGTGACCCCCCCCCCTGCCATTCACCTGGGAGTGCGAGGAGCGATGATGAGCTCCTTGTCCCAAGGCTGCCTGCGGGGATCCTGGGATACTGTGACGGTGTCACGCAACCCATCCAGGCTTCTGGGAGAATCAAGCCACTGACATGCAGACAAAGCAGTAGCCAGGCTCTTTGTTATGTGCGGGTGTGTGTGTGCATTTGTGAGTCTGTTTGTAATCATGTCATATATGAAACATGAATGACAGAGGTGGCCAGTGTCACAGGGGAGACCCTCTCATTCTTCCACCTTTTGAAATCACACATAAACACACTGTTCACACGTGCACACCATCCGACACACTGGCATATAAAAGGAGGATACGAGTGTTTGTCCATTCCCTCTCCTCTATTCCATCCTATCTTACCACCGCACATGCCGTTTTGGATTCACACTGGTGCTCCCTTTTATTCTGAACAAAATCTGTCTGTGTCACTCCTTTGAATCTCTCTTTTGGATCTCACAGTGGCATTGCTTAATAACTGAACTCTGAACAAAGACCCTGTCTGAGGCTTTTTTACAGGCTCTCTTTACCCTCACTAGCACTGAGCATGAATTTATAACTGGAATATAAACTATAACCGTAGGCCTGTTTTTTATCATCGAAATGCTATGAAAACATAGTCAAAATTAAGGAAACTGCTTCAAAAACAAATATCTGTAGTAAACGTCCTAGAAAAGAAAAAAAAACTATTCCATTAGAATCATATTTTGGATGTCTTTAAAGCCATGAAACTATCAGCAGTGTGTCTGTTAGTTCTGATGATACTGTAACTAAAAGGATACAGTTGCTGCCTTCAGAATTCCTCCTCATCTGCATAACAATAGCAGGATACAATGAGCAAATTTATGACCATGTCTGACAGTTTTTAACCATGAATTCAATACTAGATACAGCAGAGAGAAAAACAAGGGGGGTTAGTCAAAACAGAGAGCAAAAACAGATGGGCAGAAAAAGAGATGGATGAAGAGTGTGTCTGTGCAGGGGGGGAGGGGATGGTTAGATGTGCTTCATTATTTTTGCTGCTCAGTTTATTCTTGGCTTGTATGACAACTGCCAGGTTTACATAAAATCCAAATTTCAAACACTAAGTCACCACATAGCCTTGGGCAAACACACCTAAATCCCCACCTCATACTGTCTACCTTATAAATAGTTAACGCTCAAAACACTGAGACAGCCCTACAAACTTTCTCCCAAAATTCATATGCTGCTTGTCATAGTCCTGTCACACTCTTTAGACACACAAATGTAATATTAATCCTTCCACTACCCCTCCTCTGCTATCCCCCGAACACCCTCCTCTCGCCGCTGCCATGACTCCTATATTTGCCTCCTTGGCCCCGGTCCAACTGAGCTGTCAGACCGAGGCCTCATCTTAGCCCCGTCCGTTGACGTTGAGTCGGAGCGAAGCATTTGTGCGTGGCATCTGCCAAACGGCGATAGCCTGTCAGGCTCCTCTCTGTCTGTCAGTGAGTAATTGGCACACATACGTATGAGCAGACACATGCAGGTGGTACCTTCCCATCCCACCTCAGGACCCCCAAGGGGCCCGTTTAAGCAGTGGTTCTGTGGCGGCAGCCTGCTTGTGTATATATTATGGGCAATATACCTGCACTCCTTCACAAACTTTAAGTGCCAAAATAAAACATAATTGGCCGTCTGGAGTTGGGGCGTAATGGCATGCATTCATTTTAAGGATTGAAAAGTTTGCCTCCTGCATGGAAAATGATAGTGGGATATGTTGTGTTTGTTTATTTAACAGATGGCATTTGTTCTCTGGTCTTACTAGGCCTGCACCTCCTGCAGTATGCCAGACTTAAAATTCAGCAGCATATGTGGTACAGCAGGGGTGTTAGTCACGGTGCAATAGCCAAATCCCAAACAGGTTGTAAATGCAGGTCTGCCTTTCTTGTCCCTCTGTCTACATCCCCATTGCCCTGCTAAAACCTGAGTTCCCAGTGTTCACAGATTTGCTAGAGGCTGCTCTGAGGGCTTCGTACCTGCCAAACATGAGGCAGAGTTAGTCACTGTAACACAGGGATTGTCAAATAAAGTGTCCAAGAGTGTTAGACACCACTCGGGTTAAAGCTCTTCCTTGGCTCTTGATTGGTCACCGTGTTCAAACCTGGTGTCACCCAAGCAGATCTTCATTAAAAAAAAATGCATGACCTGTACACACAAAGCATGAAATTGATAACTGGATTTCTTTTTTTTTTTTTGTCGCACTACCATTACCTATGTTGTGTACCTTAAGTGACATGAACGTCTATCACTCAGTCCTGTGTGTAATGGCTAAAACATCTGAGAAATGTGTCCCCAATTGTAGCTGCACACTAGTCAGACTTTACAAAGTGATACAAAAAACACAGGTATCTCCCAATAATTCTGTTTTGTTGTCGTTTTTTCTTTCCACAGTGGATGCTTGTACATTTAGTTTGTCAATCATTGTTGAGAAACACATTCCAGACTAAACATTATCAATACATTATGGATTGTTTTACATTTTATAACATGTTGTCAGACCAACCGCAATCACCAGACAAGAACGCTTTAAAAATTCCGTTTTTCTGCAATATCTGCATATGGCAACTACAGCATGGTTAAGAGAAAAAATGTGGTTCTGGCAAAACTATGGTTATGGTATTGTTAGGGTTACAAATAAACCACTTGATTAAGTTTGTGGCTATAGCCGTTTAATATTAATAGCAGGTCAGTGACGGTACACAAACTTTGGTCAGATGTGATTAATGCCCATCTACCATCCCAACCTCCACAAACCGACTTTTGTCCTGGCTACATACCAAGGGCGTAACTTTGGGTTCAACATTAGGGGGGTTGACATCTCAACTTTTGAGCAAAATTGAAGTTTTGTATGTCAAAAACTTAATTCTGGTGAATTTTTCTGCAACAAGTTTTTTTTTGGGGGTTGCACTGGCCAGTTTAGATTATTGGGGGGGTTGTAACCAAGGCTTGACATTAACTTTTTTGTTTACCAGCCACTGTGGCTAGTGGTTTTCCAAAGCTACTAGCCATTCAGCATTTTCACTAGCCGCTATTTTGTGGAAAATTACGTTTTATTCGATTTTATTTTAATAAAGTTGATTATGGTGTGCTACAATTCATCTGAAGAACCAGATTAACAACCCTTTTTTCTTCTGCCAGAGTCACAGTGGGTCTGTATGACAAACAGCTGCACCAAGGAGAGGGACAGGTGCAGCAAAAAGTTACAATAGTTTGGGTTCCAGGTGCCGAACAATGATAAATGCAGGCTGCCAAGGCACTATACTGGTATACTTTTTATCATAATTGACACCGTGACACCTGAGTGGTAACCAGTACTTGGTATATGTCCAGTATCAACATAATGCATTTTTCTTTTTTATCCCAAAAGCAAGGTGGTCAATAAACAAAAAACATAAACTTGGCCGTCTTTAAAATTCAAGAAGCAAATGTAGACAAACCTGACCTCACACCTTAGGCTAGTGTCTGACATTGGCTAGGAAACAATACACTGGAAAATGATGCACAAGTGCTCTTAAGTTTATATGGTTTTATAATATCCATGAACATTCTAAAAGTTCACAGATGTTGAGTCAAAATGAGCTGGAAGCATTGATTTTGGACATAAGCACTGTATGACAGTTCCTTACATCTAACAAGCAGCTAAAAGTCTATTGATTTGTCTCAACTTTACCCTGTTGCATCCATAAACATGTTCCAGTGTTGATCATTGGAGATTCATGATATGCAACCCGTGTTCAAATTTCTGTGTTTTTATGCATTACTGTACGTGCAGAGCAGACCCACTCCTGGCCAAGTAAAGAGAAAAGTTAACACTGTTCAGCCCCTGTGCTGTGTGAAGAGTAAATCTCTCATTAGTATGTAAACAGGACTGTAGTGGGTCAAAACAACAAGACCCAATGGACTTCCACTCAGAATAATGTGGCCTTGAGTCTCTCCACTGACAGACATTCAGAGCTTAGAGAGCCAGACCACAAGCCTCCCCGCTGACTCCAGCCGGCAATCAACGGCATAGTGAAGCCACTGAGAGGTCAATACATGATCCAGACACTCATCAACCGCCTCCCAGTAGCACCCAGAACGTTAACATCTCCTTAAGTACTTTGCGTGTGCAAGTCACAAAGTGTTCTTCCACCCTGACACTTCAGTGACCTCAGTAGGCATCACTGATTTTCCCTCTTCTCCCATTCTTCAAATTCATCGCTCCCTTTTTCTTCTTGCCTCCTTCTTCGCCATCATACATTGGCTGATTGTACTTGCTATTCATTTTATCACAGCTTCTGTAATATTTCCATCTCATTTTCTAGAAAAAAACATCCAGAAATTCCAGCCCTATCCCAGATTCTGCTTTCTGTCACTCCCCTTCCATTTTCTTGACCTGATTCTCTATTTCCATCACTCCCTGATGTAGATGACTGTTTCTCATCTTCTATCTATTCTCTGTTAAAGTGAATAGGGAAGGTGAGGTTGGCTGTGGTTCCTGTTTTGTTGCCATATTTTTACATAACACTACAAATGTGTTTGAGGGCAGTAAAATATGAATGCTTTCTGATGTGGAATACCTTGACTGGTGGTAGTGGCAGCGCTGCCGCCCCCTCACCCCCACCAATGTTATTTCCATCTTCTTCGACAAAAGGGATGGCATTTGTGCTGGCGTATGGTATAGTGCATCAAAGTGGAACTAAAAGACTGAATCAAGTGACCAGATCCAACTCTCCCTAGGGGTTTATTGCTACAGAGACGAGAGATTATAGACTCACAATTCCTGTCCTTCAGAGGACCCCACTGTGACATTCCACCATGCAAAAGCCATTCTCAAACACATTCCCACAATGCAAAACAGGGCCAGCACCATGAGATTTTTGTGATACTGGTGAAAAGATACAGAAATCTATCTAAGGCATGCTCCACACTAAAGCACAGCACATTGACTGTATATTGAAAATGTTGTATACATGAGAAGAATGGGAAAAGGAAGATAACATTCTTAAGGGAAGAAATCCCATCATCCACAGGAGTGCTTTCCAGTATGTGACTGTCTGGCATTCAACATTGATGCCAGTCTGTTTTTATTCAGCTTTCTGTGGATCTGCAGGTGCTGTTGCCACGGCGCCTTTAAATATTTCATGCCCCTCCGACGTTTATGCGCCAGCCAATGATTCCAAGATATCGATTAATTTCACCAATCAAAACACTATGTAGTTGCCCTCACATGTCGAGGCCCTGGCTCCTGATATGCTCCCCTCGTTTTTCTACTTGATTAATCAATAAATGCCCCTGCAATTTTGCGCAATTAGTTTCACACTCTTCCCATCGATTAAATCAGGAGGAAAAACATATTCCATTTTGATGCACATCAGAGGGAACTCAGACACCTCATCAGGTGGTATTGATCACAGTCAGCCGCCCTTACAGATGTGTGTGCCAATGACCTCTATCATCAGGCCCCACGGCTCCTGGCTTATGCACTCCAGACAAGTGCTGCTGTCATCAACCCCCCAGCATCTCCGACCACCCCCGTTCATCATCTCACTGCTTGTCTTCCCTGTCTACTTTGCTTCATCACCTATGTCTATGCCTCTGCGCCCCCACCCCTTCCCTCCCCTCTTGTTTCCCTATGTTTCTGTTCCTTATTCATTCCCTCCTGTAATCAGATCATGGCGACCCCCTGCTGCTGTTAATGGAGGTGAGATTCATCCCTGGGTGTCAGGATGCATCTCATCTCTCAGGTGCTCGCCTGCCAGTAATGAGGACGGGCACTGTCAAAACTCTGCTTCCTGCTGTGCCAGAAACACATGAGGGCATAATGAGCAGTGCGTATAAATAAAGAAAAAAAGAGGAAGAAAAAAATAGTTAAACTCTTGCCTCATTCCACCTCCTGTTATAGTATGAGCTGAGCTTTTTTGCATGCCGTCGTGTTGTCTAATGCCTCACAGCCATCCTTTATACCTCATGATATAATTAAGTGCAAGGTGCAGTGTATGTTTTTTGTGCAAATATATATGCACTTAAATGTCCAATGGCATTTATCGATGATGAATGTTGACAACTGTGTTCAACAAGGCTCATCAAAAGTATCAAGTGCTGTTCAAGGGAGATGACTCAGAAATCAAGATGCTTTCCACAAAAGCTGGTGTAGTGCATATAGAAATACAGCAGCCACATTTACAGTTAATGGATGTATTATTCTCAATTTATTCTGGGACAATGCAGATTAATTGACATCTATGTAATGTAAATGTACCAGACCTAGCCAAATGGCCAATTTTCATTTGTGGTCCCTCAGTGGTTGATGTTAAATGTTAAAAATAAATGTGGAAAGACAAAGGAAACACAAATAACACTAAAGGCTCTGACACACCAACCCGATGGCCGACCGTCGGCAGAAAAGGCAGTCGGACTGATCATTCGGCTCCCGTCAGTCCAAAACGTGCCTCGGAACACATCGAAGCGACGCCGACTTGAGCGTACGTTCTGCACGTGCGCGAGACATAATACGTCTCCATAACAGCAGGCGGCGCTAATCTGTATTGTCGCCCAAAAAATGAAAACCAGAAAAGACGAACGCGTCACGTGGGTCTGGCTTCTCCCAAATTTAAAAGCCAGACCATAATGGCGGCTCGTTTGGAATACGATCTCTTATTTTACAAAAATTATTCACCGAAATGTGTTTCTGAAAACATTTTAAGCGAGAAATAGGCCATACAGTTGCTGAATCTGTCTGTTTTTTTGATCGACAAAGGTCAGTTTGAAAAATGTTCGGCAGATTTTGAGAGACGTTCGTCACGCTCATCCCGCTCGTCATTTCCGGTAAGTGTTTTGAGTCCGACTGCCCACTGTCCGATTCAACAAGTCAAATCGGCCCAAATTAATGCGGACAGCTCCTCCGACTGTCGATGGCACGGAACACACCAAACAGACTCGAGTCACCGACCTCGCCAGACTGTCCGATGGCCGATTATCGGGTTGGTGTGTCAGCGCCTTAAAGCACATACAGGTTAATACAAGACTAAGCATTACAAAGTACAAGCTACAGGCACAAGCCCATATTAAACATACACATGTAAAGACAATTTAACATTAATATTTTATTATCAAAACTAATGGTGCATTTACATACAGTATTTTACCAAATATTCTTAAAGATTATACTGTACTTTATACTATACACTAAAATATCAATTTTACAACAATTGGGCCTTTTATTTAAAGTCTTCAAAGCTTGTTTGTATTCAGTACATCATCAGCATTGACAATATAACATCAGCAGAGATACATATCTGGTAGGTCTTTGACATATAACCTTAACAACATTGAAACCAAAATTGACCCCTGTTGTACCTTCTTTACGCATCCTGATGATGAGATAAAGTACCAATAACACCCTCTATAGCTTCCACAATCTCCAAAAAAAAAACAAGCAGTTTAAAGTTTCAGCAGAATGTTTCCTTAAACCAAAAGAAATGTAGACAGATAAAGACTGAGCTGTTAAAGTGTTTGAAAAGACTTGTTACTTACTCCCCATTTCTCAGCAACTTTGGACATGACAGGGGGAATGCTGATTACTCTGAAGATATTATTGTCTGCATTCCCTGATTCATGGATAGGAGTAATAAATGCATTATTTCACAGTGGGAAACCTCACTGGGTAATGGACAGTTTAATAACCTTGGTTAAGGGACAGATTAGTAATTCTTTATGGGTCTTTTTTGTATTTGTCTTTGGCCCTATAGTTCTTAACAAATCGGATAATCCTGTCAACTTTGGACTCTTAAGAGAGAATGTGGCTAAGTCAGTATTAACTGGTTCTATAACATAAAACTGTGGGTGTGGTTGTGAGTTTTTATTGTATCCACAAAATAGTGTCTGCTACTACACTTAGGTCTTGAGTGCAGTTTCCTTTTTAGTTTAAACTTTCCTCACATTATTACAATCTTTGCTAATAATGCTAATTCAAAAAGTTTGCTTCAGCTTTTAAAATGTACGTATCACTTTGTTTCTGAGCAAGTTAAAGGTCTGTCCATCATGTTCCATTCTACATTTGAGGCATCATTTAAGAGCATGGTCTTTTGGGTTCATAGAGGCCATATATTTTCCATTCAGCCAAGGAAGAGAATTCTGCCAGATAGAAATATTTTTCACTTACTTCCTAAAGCTGTTCAGAGTACTGAGAATTACTTAAATAAAGGCACTGGCATTACTTTTTTCACAGCCCTGAAAGAGACACTCTGTCTAGTTTATTCCATTTAGTGCATTCATTAAATTGTTAAGACCACACTTACAAATGCTAACCTGATAAAATGCTTCTTTAGATGAATAATTAGGCCTATTTTTTGTGATTTTGTATACATTATTTTATGATCAGACAGTCCTGTAGCAAATCCTGTAATAATGCTGGAGATCAGACCAATTTTTTGTATCTCCGGTGACCCTTGTGGGGCCTTAAATTAGTTTCATTTTAAATTTGAGGGCAGTAAAATATTTTTTACTATATTTTTTAAATATAGTTTAATTTACACAATTAATGTAACAATCCATTATTAGGATGATATCTTTGCCAAACCCTTGAGCAAATTATAGTTTATCATGAAACAATTTAATATAAAAAGGTGGATGGTAACATGCATTTGCGATGAAACACATGAGATAGACAAAAACAGTCCAAATTTAACTAAGTGTCTCACTGTGTTGCACTTTGCAGAGATGTAATTTAAAGTGGCTATCCAGTTGTTGTCTCAAATAACTCTCAAATGATCAACAGTTTGAAACACTCTCAAGTGCTGTTGTTTTTATAATATTGCTGGATTCAGAGTAGGAGGTAATTTTGCCTGAGATAATGAGTGATGTAAATAATGAAATGTCCATAAAGTCATATCGATATTTCATTACTGTCAACTACACTGTGTCAAAGAAACACGAAGAAAGAAAGAAACCCAATGAATCTGTAAGCAACATGAGAGGAAGAAAGAGAGTTTCAGTTTCAGTCAAAAATGCCCAAAAAGAAAGTTTCAGTCAGAAATGCCCAAAACACATTTTCAGGTCACAAGCAGGTCAGTAGATATATTCCAATAAGCTCTAGACCGCTTTGAAAGACTTTTTATCGACAAATGAGCTGGCAGGAATGTTTCCCCGTCAAGAAGATAAGATGCTGCTGTAAATGGTGTGCTTGTAAAACACTTCTTACTCGTACAGTGTTAGTAAAATTGTATTTTTATTTCAGGTAAAGTGATGTAGGCTTGTTTCCCCAACATGACCAAACTGAGAACACAAGACACACCACAATGTATTTCAAAGTGACCTTAATAATACATAATAATACATTTTATTTATATAGCGCTTTACATGGTACTCAAAGACTAAATGTTCCTTTTTATCTAAATAAATGCCTTTACCATGTGGGAAAGCATAGCCAGGAGCAGCGTTGGTCAATACAGACAGATCAATATGTGAATGGTCCTTTCATTATTCAACTAATGCATGTTGGTTTTACATGCAAGACAGAAAACAAAGGAGCATAAAAATAGGATAACCCATAACACCAGTTGTGTGTTTGTGTTACTTGTACCACTGTCATTATGCATGTATGAGAAATTAACCACAAAAAGCAATAGACCATGCATTTAAAATGTCCCATTAATAAGTTGGTAAGACTCTGCAGATGGTGTTATTCTTCAACTTAAATCATATATAAAAGATAAAGGTGTATGTTTCACAGCTTGATCAAAAGCCTCCGCCAATCTTCAATTGCTGCTCCACTCAGTTGGTACATTTTAATTTTTTTTCTCCCATGGATTCTGACCTATTGCTGTAAATCATACTGGGCTTTGAGCTTGTTGATGTGTGAAAACTTTCAACAAAAAGCTTCTTGAGACCTCTTCAGTTTGCATTGCTCCTACCTTTTGATGAGAACTACATAAATTATGCATGGACTGAGCATTAGGGCTGAATTTAAACCCCAGTGTTATACACCAGCGCCTCAAGATATCTGAACACACAATCAATAATTCTCCATCAGCCGGGGAGGCTTCCGAGAGGCCCACACAGTCTTCTTTGAAGCCGCCTGACAAGTTAAACCCAGTTCAGTTTCTTTTCTACTAATGTCCACCCTCCTAGGAGAATATGACATGTGCTGTTGTAAAGTCTTATTTTTAATGTGGCCCAAGTGTATGACATGGGGGGTATTACAGGGACAGTTTTAGACTTAGTTTTGGTGTTGGAAAGTGTGCGTGGTTGTGAAGAAAGAGGAAAGAGGGGAATCCTCTTTGAAAACAGCATCAGATTAAAAATGTAAGAAACAAAATTTTAGTTCTGCACACTTTGACAGCGAGGGTCAGGATAAATTCACTCTAAATCCTTGATTGTTTCACTGAGGATGTTTTCTCCTCTTTTCTCTTTTTTTTGGAATTGTGCCCGTTGGCGATATTCACCGAAAGGAGGTAGAGTTAGAGATTTAGAACATTTGTGCTAATGAAGCAAGCCTCTTCTTTTTAATTCCTTGAACAAGCTATTGATCAATTAGCAACACTGCTACGTTTCCATCCCTCTGTGTCTCATTTAGACCTTGCTTTGATTGATACACTGATTCTACCTACAACAAAAAGCCATTCCCATGAGAAGTGAGCCAAAGACTCTTAACACTAGCCTAAAAACATAAAAAGGATTTTTTTTTTTTCTTGATTATTTTATGCTCTTTCTGTGTTAATCTATCTGTCCGTCTCTGTTGCTTTCTTTCCAGGCTTAAGGTAGTGTCACATCTGGAGGGGAGGGTTACTCATGTGGTGCAACTTGGAGGCAATCTACTAGACGGCTGCCCGAGAGACACAGAGTTAGGACCATGAAGACTTCTTTCTCTTTCGTCCATGTCCAACTTGAAACTGCATGTGTGTATATGTGTGCGTGTGAAAGAGAGGGCAGACATGAGCATGTATCTGTGAGGAAACTACAGATAAGTATTTCAATTCAATTGAAACACAAAGGACTTTACAGGATGAAATGTTCCACACACTGTAATAAGGTCTACCTGAGACATGCTGGACAAAAATCAATACATTAATCCAAAAGAAGGCCACTGTGAGGGTCCAATAACAAAAACTACAGGTAATAGAAAGGAGAGAATTTAGAGGAATGCTGGGATTGAAACACCAAGGCCTAGTCAAGAATGAGCTTAGCTTGCTATCCATCAAATGGGCATTTAATAGGCATTTAAAGGGTAACTACTGTTTTTTTCAACCTGGACCCTATTTTCCTATGTTTTTGTGTCTAAGAGCGTTTTCACACCTGTAGTTCGTTTGCTTTGGTCCAAATCAGTTGGTGAGTTTGTAAACTTGGAGCAATTTGCCCTTGGTCGGTTTGGTTTGGTTTGGTTTGGTGTCACACCTGGAAAAATCCAAGCGTACCAAAATGCGCCATTACAAATCACGCAAGAACGTCCACTCCTCTTATTGGTCAGATGCATCTGGGGGCGGGAGCAAGAAAGTAATTACAGGAAGAAGGTCCTGTGTTCTGGACTAGTGTGTATTTCTTGCAGGCATTGTTTTGCGAGAGACATTACTACGTCTGCTCTGGTTACCGGATTTGCTCTGCTGTGCGATGTCTCCAATTTTAGCAGCAGCTGGTTTGACCACGGAGATGCAAGTGACGGACGGGAAGCTTGACTGCAGTCTATTTCTGTGATAGAAACACTGCAAGCTACTACAGTTTGCTGCTCTGCCACATCGCAGATTGCTAAACACACCTGACTACAGGAGACATTAGCTCAGACTTGCGGAGTATATATAGTTGGTGCGGTTCGAGTATGGATCACGTTCTCACCACAAATTAACCGCTCCAGAGTTCGATTGAAAGTGTACCGAGACCACCTCTTCAAGCAGGTCTCGGTACGCTTGTTTGGTCCGCTTTTGGTGCGCACCCGAGTGCGAATGCCACGTTCTCACCTGTCCTGACGAACCGCACCAGCGGGACAAACGAACTCTAGTGCGATTCAACCAAACGAAACGAGGCAGGTGTGAAAGTGCCCTAAGTGACTGATGGGAACAACAATCTTTGACATTGGTCCAGTACTAAGCAAGATCGCTGCAGTCGGCAGCGGCGAAACAAGCAATCTAAGTTAATAAGGCAATTGTCCACCTTCACAAAAGTGCTCGTTTTGCCACTGACAGGCTCAGATTAATATTCTTAGTGTCTGACAACATTATGGAAAGGATCCCTTCAGAGATAGACATTTAAAACCTATTTGAGACCCTTCTGTTTAACCAGAAACAGCTCTGAAGTCGCTTGCGCTAAATCTGCCAAACTCCATTTAAAAAAGCAATACTTTTAGCGTGTACAGCGCCAAATATTTTCACATGTAAATTGGTAAACTATGTTTTTTTTCACCCGAAATTAGAGTTGTGATGGTGGGAAAAGTGAAAAGACGACCCAAAACTACTTTTCACAGTTTTATTTAGTTTCTTTGAGGCATTAATAATACGTATCACAGGTCAGCGTGGTGAACATTTCTCCAGATGATTTGTTTTGCTATCTCTTCTGCAGTCATGAAACAGACCCGTCAAGGACAACGGCACTAGACTGGTCAGACAATGTCAAACCCGCATGATGCAAGAATTTGACAAAATGCTCCAGCAACGTGACAAAAGGTCTCTTTCGGACACCTTTCAGCACCTCTGTCGCAACAGTGAAAGCATCAGGGACAGATTGCCGAAGGAAGCAATTGGTGCTCCCTCGCTTGGAACCTCCACTCTGTCAGTTGCTGGGCAGAGTGGTTTTACTCCTCAAATAGTGATTGTACATGGGTGTGGGTACAGTTATGTGTGACATTATCAGATTACTAATGGCAGACTTTAAGACTTGAAGTATCACTTCTTGTCAGTGTGTCAACATCTTTTACTTTTGCCACAATGTGGTTGTCTTATCTCTCAAGTTGTTTATATTCAAGCTGTTTATCTTCCACTGGATTGTGTTTTCTAAGAAACTGAGGAGATTTTTTGGGTGATTTCTGAGTGTTGCATGTTGAAATTCATGCCTTGTCTTGTCCTGTTGTGTCCTCTCCTCTGGATTCACATTTCAGCCGTGTATCTAAACTGTATTGACCACAAGGGCACCCGCTGACAAACATACAATGAATTGCGGTCAAAAGGATGGTTGTGAGTCTGGGTTTTTCCTCTTAACAACCATTGCCGCGGAGACCGTGAAGTGTAACAGTCAAGTAACTGTCAGCCGAGACAGTGGAGTGAGAAGAGAGGCAGAGAGGAAGGGAGAGAGAGAAATGGAAAGAGGAGTATATAAACAGACTCCCTGTAACAAGTTTGTTTTGTCAAGGTGTCAGGTTCCATAGCCAAGTTTACGGTTATCTGTGAGGTCTATCCTGTTTGGTTTGGCATGCGCCAGGGCTGCGGCAATAAATTTCACTGAATGCTATGAACCGTTAATTAGGCTGGCAAATGGAGCTTGTAATTTGGCAGAAGCAAAACCCACAGCTCTTTGAATTGCAGATACACTGCTACAGAGGCTGAAAGAAACTGCAACTGCTCTGACGAGGCTCTGATTGAAGTAAGTGTGTGTGTGTGTGTGTGTGTGTGTGTGTGTGTGTGTGTGTGTGTGTGTGTGTGTGTGTGTGTGTGTGTGTGTGTGTCCGTGTCTCTGTGTGTGTGTCTGTGTGTGTGTCTGTGTGTGTGACACTGTGCATATGTATGTGTTCACTTTTATGAAAGTGTGTGTATTTGGCCATGCATGTAGATATCTAGTGAATGTGTGAATGTTTTTTTTTCTTTGGAGGATCTGAAAGCTTCCTGGCAGCTGCTAATCTTCCACCAAAAACAAGACTGAGGCTTTCACTTGGCACACCCCTCTTTTCTCTGTCTGTCTCAAATTGGATGGAAGTGAAATAGGCTCTTTTAGCGAGTCGCTCAAAATGGCTAGACAATCGAGCGTGGCGAAGCAGTGAAACAACTTGGATGAGCTGATTTACTTTCATCTACATAAAATCACAGGGCTATTTGATCACAGGGCAAACCTACACCGCAGTCTGAATGAAACCTGACCGACAGGAGAGAGGTTTTATCAGGCGTTGGATAAGTGCTGCGGACTGTATAGAAAAAAATAAAATAAGAGAAGAGCGAGCTGCAAAGGAGAGAAGGGTGAAAACAGATGCATCTAAGTACAGGGATATACTTTGCCCATAACTATGGCCTTTGAACACATTCTGAATGCAATGGAGAGGTTAGCAAGGTGGGACATGCTGCTAGGAGCCCAGCCAAAGGAAGATGTAGAAGACACACACACACACACACACACACACACACACTCACACATATATGTAGACTTGGTGTGCCATGGGAATCCAGAACAGTACTACAGGATCAATTACTGGCTGGTTGCTGGAGGGGTCATGCTGCATCAAGTGTCCAGGGAGGGAGGTCGATCAATGCTTACAGCTGAGGGGTCCAACGTACCACACACACACACACACACACACACACACACACACACACACACACACACACACACACACACACATACACACATACATGGTGGTAGCAGGACTTGCAACTCATGTACCTACATACCACCATACCCCTTATGTTATTTTGTAACAAACCACTGCACAGTGCAGATAACAAGAGTGACCACCCATACATGTATGTAACAACACAGCCTTGGCATGATCTCTGAAAATTGTGAAAGTAAGATATAGGTCAAAAATTATGCACACTGCCCACCTAGTGCAACACTTACACTATATCTTCGGGTGATGAACCCCGCAATAATTATGAATGTTTAGAGCACCATCAAACACGCCGACAGAAAGGTTAGAGTCCAAGAATTCCTACATTATATTAAGAGAAAAAATACAGAAAAAAATACAATGGCAGTCCTCCAATGAGACATGCATGCTTTGCCATGATGGTCAGAATCGGCCAACCATGCGTATTAATGTTAATCTAGTGATAAAAAAAAACATTTATTGAGGTCAAAGAGCAGCCATGGTACTTTTTAGCCACACTAGCTGTGTCGTTGATAAGTCAGTCGATCGGTAAGTCAGTTGATCCACCACTTTGGTCCAAACTGCAATATGTCAACACAATATGGATGGATTACCATACAATTTTGTACGGACATTCATGGTCCTCAGAGGATGAATCCTAATGACTTTGGTGATCGCCTGGGCTTTTATCTAGTGAGTAGACTGTATAATATTAATGGACAAAGCATCCGGTTCGGCGAAGTGCTGCAAATTCGGAAGTGCCTTAAACCTGCATTCTATCTGAATTCCTGCAGGGGGTGACACATGCGGTTGCAAAAGGAGGTCGGTTTCTGTAGAATATGAGAAAGTGACCCACTTCTCACTTGATTTATTATCTCAGTAAACATTTTCATAATTAATTTATGGTCTCAATTGCTAATTTGAAGTCTTCTGCAATACAGAATGATGTTAATTTTTTAAATTATGGTCTCGTTGATTTTAAAATCAACGCTAAAGCAGGGGGCTGTTTTAGGGCGTGGCTATGATGTGATTGCCAGTGAAAGTGTGTAACATAACGTAGAGTGTAAGCAGCTCCTCCCTCACTCCTCCCTCTCGTCTAAAATCGTCACATCTGCAACCAGGATGGCTGCGCCCGTAACGGCAAACTCGACGACTCATAGTAGATCTCCACAAACCAATGGGTGACGTCACACATCCCTTAATATTACACAGTCTATGATCTAGTGCCACCAAAAATATTACCTATCCAGTTAAATATTTCAACATCTGGATGATGATGGATTGGCATATATTTTGCTACAGACATCCATGTTCCCCAGACGAGGACTTTTGTTGGTCCTGTGATTATTCATATAGCTCCAGCAGGTTGACATTTGTGCTGCAGAGTGAAATGTCTTGACAACTGTTGGATGAATTGCCATGCAATTCTGTGCTGACTCTCATGGTCTTTGTGTACTTTCTTGATTATCTGACTTTTCATCCAGCGCCATCATCAGGGTCAAAATTTCAATATGTCCAATACTTTGGTTTATCTATGCAACAGTTTGGTTTGTCATTACAATTACAGCTCTAGCCTCTAGTTTTGCTGGCGATGCTTAGTCTTGATTTGTTTAGCTAATGAACACTTGAGCACTTATAACACTTTAATACTTTATAGTAGCACAAGAAAGAGTTGGACTTCATTAATTTTAGTTTGACACAGTGCATCGACATTAAAGCAGATGAAAAACAGTGTGATCTTGCTCTCAAAATCAATGGTAGGAACAAACATGTAGAAGTGCACCTAAATGTCAAACAAACTCCCATATTCTGAAGAAGTCTTTTAAATGTCCCTGAACCATAACATCAACGCACCTTGGTTAAAAGGGAGCTGGACCATTACACTTCTTGGCACCTACAATGCATTTTTTGCCAAACTTTGTTGTTTGTCACCTACAGTATTGTGTGTGGAGCCCATAAGACAACACCTGACAAAGTGGAGAATGAAAGCAGGGAAATGATTGAGGAGGCCAGGAAAGCCAGCCTCTCAGCAGTAATTTGATTGAGAGCACATACCTGCAGATTGATAGGCATGATTGTGGGGAGGGGGAAGGTGTGCAGGGAGAGTGGTGTTATCATATATTGTATTGGACCCTGTAACACTTCAAGGACCCTACACCTCTAATGAGGTGGAAAGATGGAAGATAAAGCCTGACAGAACAGCAGCATGTAAATATCTCAGACAATAGTTCAAGTCAGTGTCTTTGACTTTGACTCTCAATAAAGTCAAAGTTTAAAACAGTGTATATAAACACTATTACAATTGCTATGTCCGTAAAATACACATACTATCATAGTATGTGTATTGTATTGTTAATAATATGTAACAGAGATTCTTGAATGTGTGTGGATTGTTCTAGATAATTGCTCTCAAACTCTACAGTACCTCCTCCTCCCATCACTCATACCGTCACTTGCTTCAGGATATACTTGTCATTTCTCATCTTTCCCAGTCCCTCTGTTTTAAATGGGCTCCATTCACTCTCTTTAATTGGAGAGTGCACGTTTTGTCACCATCTCATTAATGTCCAAGTCTCCGCACGTGCAGGCAGTTCTGCTCCAGTGGGCACATCTGTCCAGGCTCATCCATGCAGCCACAGAGGTGTCAGACGCAGGAAGACACACACACATTTGTCCATATGCACATGCAACGTATTGTCACTTTGGTTATTAAAAGCAAAGCTGGGCTGATTATGATCCCATTCAGAGAGAGAATAGCTCTCTCGAGGTGAATGATGGCACATCACGCGGTGCTGGGTGAAGTGGGAGCTTCTGTGGAGATGGAGAGGGAAAGAGAAATGACTAAAGGAGATGGAAAGAGGTGTGAGGGTATAGAAAGATGTGAGAAGAGGAGTGGAAATAACAGGTAATGAATGGTGATGGTGCCTGTGTGTCCTGACTCACCAATCAGAATACAGTGAAAAATAATGTACTGTCTGAGTGCAGGCTTTCCAATACAAGGTTGTGTGGAAATTATGGAGAGATGCCTGAAAGCCAACAAATACACACACACACACACACACACACACACACACACACACACACACACACACACAGAGTCAGGATTAAATTAACAACAAAAACGTTTGCATGAATGATTTAGTCCACCTCTGTTATGTTGTCACTTTTAAACCTGTATAGAACGTTTATTAACTTGAGAATGACTAAAGCTGGATATAATTGCAATTGGGCTGTATAAAATGAGATATATTCTCTTGTCAAAAACTTCTGCAACCAATTATTAGCTTTCACTTCAGTAAACTTCTACTTTTTTATATTTAGCTGTGTTCCATTACTATGTAGATTAAATATATGGTATGCAAACTTTCTTCTGAATAGGCCAAGGGACATACTGTAATTGTAGGTGTTTCATATGTAAATTAAAAACAATCAGATATTCACATATTTGACACATATTGGAGGAAAATGTTTGGTTCATGACATATGAACCAACATGAGGCGGCTCCAGTTTATTGGAGTAAACATCGGATCAGCACTTGTTATATGGGCATGGCAAGCTTTAATGGATAAATAATATATGTTTATATTTAAATCTCAACAATGAGGCTATTTTTATCAGGTTAAATGTTAACCTGATGTGTGAATGTTAAAAAATGTTTTAATTCATTTGGTTTGATGATGTTGAATGGTTAATAGACTGACCTTGTTGCTCTGTTTTGGTCCCCCCCACCTCCTGAGGGAAATATCTGGCTCTTTAGCTGCTAAATTACACATAGTCATTTAACCCATCGTTCATATAGAAATATTGATTAGTACAACTTTAAACACACATGAGGCTCTGCACAGATGCTCAGAAACAGAAAAGGCAGCATCATGAAGGGTTTAGTTGTGCTCTGTACTGAAAGCATACTATCTGTTGAATATTATATTACTTGGAACAATGCCTACACATATTTTATTTTGTATTGTCAGAGTGGTTGTGAGAGAATACTCAAAATTCCCCCCTAAATGTTTGATAGTTTTCAGTAATCCTACTTCTCCTGTGGCGCTATTGCATACTCCAAAAAAAATCACATCATATACTTTACAAGCAGGATGTAAAATATCCCATTCTCTCCACTATAGCAGTAACTTACATCACCTACACTGATGCCATCCTGCATTGATCACTTAACAACAAGTGGCCCAGTGAAATGCATTTGTGCTCATAAATGTCAACGTTTTTCAGTGTGCCTCATACTTGTTTCACACGCTACAAAGCAGAGAATTCACATATTAAAACCGCCCTTCAAGACTTTGGGACAGCCCATGTAATAAAGGATCCAAATAAAGCATTCCTGCTGGAAATCACAAGCATCCGGAGAGAGCGAGAGAAAGGCAGGGTGGAACTTTGAACATGTCAGCTGTTTTTTCAGGCCTGTCTCAGAGGAGAGGTTTATGTAAGTGGTTTATTGCGTGCCTGCATCATGGGGGGACAAAGGAGGGGAGACGCAGGGCATTTATGAGATTAGCACAAAGTAAACTTCTTCCTAGAGTGATTTCCCTCTGCAGAGGACATCAGCAGTCAGCAAGACAGAGAGAATAGAAAGAACAGGGTGGGGCGGTAGGTTCACAGTCGGTTCAGGAATCAGAGAAAATAGCAACACCCGGAGCACGGTTCAGGAATATGGTCGGAAGGTATTAAATATTCTCAGGGGAAAATGAGAAGAAAGAGCAAGCGACGGACAAAATGTCTCAGGTCTCCATTACCTTAAGTGCATTGTGACGCTGGAGGCAGAGCAGGTGACAGTCATGTCACATGTATGACTGTCATCCATGATGTTGTCACCTGCTCATTGACTTGCAGTACAAGTGGAGGGTTATCCTGGCAGTGTTTTTCAAGGGTACAGGGGTGAATTAAAGCAAAAGACATACTGTAAGTAAGAAAGGTTCGGAAGGACCATCTTTGCAATGGCCTTTTTATGACTATGTACTCATGCAGAACACATCAACCTTTTACACAAATCTCAACAAAAAAAAAGTTTACAGCAAAGCATGGATTCTCATTTGGCTACATTAGATGCTGTATATCTTGTCTTAAAAAATAGACCCCATAATTTGTAACAAAATTCTATATTTTAGATTGTGTAACAACTTTAAAATGGTCAAAGAGTTTGCGTTTAGGCTGCTTACTGTATAAGGAAAAAACTAATGAATCGGTGTTGCACAAGTGGTCACAGAAGTCAGAATCCATTCTCTGAATTGTTTTGGGAGAAAGGGAAGAGGCGTATAGGTGTAACAAACATCTGACCTGGTGATAAAGTATCAGGTGGGAAGTGGCACTACATCACTCAGAGGGAGACAAACCCAATCTGCCACTTCAGGTCTACTGCTTCGAGAGAGGAAGGGAGGGCAAACAACACACCCAGGGAAGAGTCTCAGCCTCTGCCGGCTCTGTCGCCAGTTAGCCATGCACAGCAACAGCTGGGCACTTTGATTAATTTGTCCGAAGGCAGTGATTTATTCGTTTGTAAGGGACCCGTGTGAACTCCACAATGGCTTTACACGGTGTGCATACAAAGGCAACATGCATTCCCTCTCTGACTCACTTTATATTTATACAAGTATTTTTTTCTCTCTCTCTCTCTTCCTTCCCCTCGCTCCTTTCTCCTTTGCATTAATCAGTTTTGACAGCTACCGAGAAGAGTGTGTTTAATGTGAATTTTTATCATGATTAATTTTGTTTGAAGGAGGTATCTCTGATACATTTTAATGGGGTATCTGCTTAGATATTTCCTTACATAGACTCTAGTGTTGGTTACTCTACCCCGGCCTCCCCAAAAAAATTGAATTTGAAATTGAATACTCTTTCCAAAGCCTGGCTAGTATATCGAAACAATTGCTGATGAATTTCATATTCAGTAAGTAAAATGCATATTTTGCACAGATAGTATAGCTTATGTCTGTAAGAAGATAATCCCTTCAGTTGAAAGATCAAATCACAAAAAGTATTTCAAGTAGATTAGTACCGTTCGGAATATAAATCTTACTTGCAGCTGATGCCAGAGTTGCAGAATGTGTTGATGATAGGAGTTGTTTTACTATGGACTCTATGTATACTACCTGTCAGAAGCAGTGCAAAAGAGCCTGTGAATAGCGTACATTAACCTTACAACTAATCCTGTTATGGATAGACCATCTCTGAAAGGATATATATTAAATCACACATGGTGTATTTAGTATGGCGTGTGAGTGAACCTGCTGCAGCACCATCTATAGACAAAAGCACACCAATAGATCTTAACTGTGCCATTTCTTCCTGCATGCAGTCTCTCTCTCTCTCTCGGTCTCTCTCGCTTTTTTTCCCTCTGTTCTCAGGGAACACACACACACACACACACACACACACACACACACACACATGCAAAGTGCTGACGCTGGCATTTCCTGCTCTGTGTTTTCACTCTGGGCTCTTATAATCTGTTTTATCTCAGGTGCTGCCAATAGCAGGTTTAATTAATGAGAGGATATTCCTAATGTAATTTAGCCAGCACAGGATTATAAAATGACACATCACTCTGCAGCCTGCGAGGCTATGAGAGAAAGATACATTGGATGGGGAAGAAGGGATGGAGGGAGAGAAAAAGAGACAGAAGGAAGTGTATATAACTTTAAAATAGTATCCGCACCACATCACACTTCAGGGCATTGGAAGCTGAAAATAAGTGTGTACTTCGATACTGAATGTGTATGTTTATATTTGTTTGTGTAGATCGTGTTTGTATATGTGTATTTGTACGTGTGTCAGCAGCCTTACTTTCTAGGGGTTAGGATTTATCTTTCCGTACAGGGGGAGTCCCATACTAATTAAGTCTAGGCCTATTAGAGTGATCTCCTCAGCCCCAAGCGTTACAAAGTGTCACTCTCTCATTCATCCTGAGACACAGAGAAGCAGCAGGCAGGCAATGAGAGACACAGGGTTAGTATTAAAGTCCAGATTGCTGATGTCCTGTGTACACCACTCAATGGATGGATACGTTTATGAATGGATAGATGCAGTTGGCTGGTTATTAGACTATCTGACTTACCAACAGGGAAGCGCTCGCTCTCCTTTAGCTTTACAGTAATGCTGCTCCAAGGCCATTTTTTAATGGAGTCACTTAAGATGGTACTTTACCATTTACTATAAATAAAGAGTTTAATCCATTTGTCAATAGCACTGGAGCATGTTTTTGTTTGTCATTGCTTTTTCCATATAATTGATGCATCAGACACATTTAAAAAGGTATAGCTAGGTGTTTGTGTAATAAACACACACATACTTTTATTAGTTGTTGGTATTAGATGTCGACAGTTTTGCAATTTTATTTCTTACATATCGTCACTGTCGGGTGGAAACCTTGTATCTCCACACTTTGTAATTATAATTTTTTCATAAATCATTGCTATTGGTCATCCTTTACATCAGTCTGTGGGTTTTACAAGTATTTAACCCATGAAAAGTATTAAAAAGAGCTTATGACTAAATCTCATAACTCCATTGGATCCTCAAACTGTCGGCAAAACCTAAAACTCCATCTTTAATAATGTATCACACAGCAGAGTTGAAGGCAAATAGTGACAAGGTGATTTCGTCTGACTTCGTCTGAGGTAAATAGATCAACAAAATGTTTTTTAAAAAAAAACACCTTTTTTCATTTCCTGAAAAGGTTTTGCACATAAGGTTTCCGCCCAACAGCGATGATATGTAACCTAAAGGAGATTCATGTAATGAATGTATGTAGTCGTTAATTGTTTGGGAAATACTTTTTTTTCTTCTTCTGTCTGTTGGTTTAAAAAATGTAATTACATTTTAAAGATGTTGTGCACATGACATTCCATGTTTAAGCACTCAGTTAAGGACAGGAAAGTCACACATCCTTACAGACAGATTTTTGGCCACAACCCCTCTGACCTAATACAGTGAAATCTTTACCAACCTGGACAAAGTATTACTGGAGCCCCGCAATTTATTACGATCTGTGACATTGTTCAAGAACAGAAAGGCTTACTGTGATATCAGAGTTGACATCAATTTAATTAAGTGTCTGGACATGGACCTGAATTCGCATTTCATAAATTATATGTTCTATCGTGCATTTGGAGGGCTTAAAAGAGGAAAGATAAAAGATAATGAACAAATGAAATTCCATGTTTAAAAAAAGGCTAAACAGATGGGTATGGGGACAATTACACATTATACTGTATGGTCCTGCAAAATGACCTCATATTCACCTGTATTTATCTCACATTTAGTTTGGCCATATCACAACCATGCAGAAATACTCTATCAACTGAACTCATGAGGCTTCCTTTACCAGTTGGCATGAAACACTGGAGATTATAGTGCTCAATGGTGTTTTAATCCCCCAACGTCGACTTCAAGGCAGTGCTGCGACCGTCGACTTCAAGTCACCTAACCCTAACCTTAACCCTCACCCTAACCTAACCATAACCATTGCTTAATCCTAGTGCCTGCCAGTCAGCGCTGCCTGGAAGGCGATGTTGGGGGCTTAAAACACCAAACACCGATTATAGGCCACCTTTTAGCTGATGCACCTACAGTTTTGGAATGTTTGGAACATAGCTAGTTGTGTTATGATGCTTTGAAAAGTCAAAAAGTGGATAAAACTGTATAAGACCTCTTTGAAGACAGAGACATGTTTTACTAAAATGAATACATTCTTCTTGTGTTGCTGCCTTTGTATCTGTATTTTAGTTGCTACAATGTGAACATACTTATTTTAACTTGATAATGATGTCATACAAGTACGATGTCTGCTTTCTAAGATTGTCATAGAGATTTAAAATTTGAGTCCGACAATTATTCCGTTATTTTGCATATAAAATGTGGTGTATCCAATATTGAACATAATGGCTTAAAGCTCTTTCTTTCTTTCTTTCTTTCTTTCTTTCTTTCTTTCTTTCTTTCTTTCTTTCTTTCATTATAAATGTTAACATTTGGCAGTTTTGTGGTTTAACTATATCTCACACACTATGAGAAATCCAGAGAGCTTGATTTGTTTTCCAGATGATTTGTAAAAGCCGCAGATCAGTCATTTCAAGCCACTTAAACATTAAAGGCTATAAAATGCCGCACACATTTGGAACATCATTTGGAGCGGCAGAGAATTTTGTAATTGGCAAGATTAATAATATTTACAGCGTTGAGATGCAAATCTCCCTTCGCCAGGGCCCCATGAATAATTGAGTGCGAACAATCACTCTGAATAATTCATTTCTAAATATTCTTCAGTGTGTTTTTTATGACCTGAGGGCAAGCTGAGTTTTGTGACAGCAGCAATGTGCTGCGGTAATTACGCTGAGCGTCTGCGGCCCCTCTTAATTGCTGGGAGAAGTTCCTTTGCGCCAGCAGCCTTCTTCAGAGAGGAGGAGAGATGGAGGGAAAAAGACAGTAAGACAGAGAAAGAGAATAGGGAGAGAGCAAGCAATCCTTCTCTCCCTCTTCCTATCTACAGTATCTTCCCACTCATATCCCCTCGCTATGCTTTCCATCACTGAGATTTCCCGTACCAGCTCTCCCTGCCTGTGTTTGCTGCTCATGAGTAGAATATTGATGCTAATGGAATTAATTACTTGTGGTGTGTTGGATTTTTTTTTTCAGTATGTACATCCTAACAGCAATGTCTATTGGGGAGGGAGGGCACGGAGGTGAGCGTTGGGAGAGCAGAGCAGACTTTGAAGGAGGTGGGAAATTAGAAAGGGAGCTTTAAGGAAGAGATAAGTTGATGTGTGCAGTGAGGCCTCCAGACCTCCAGGACCTACTAGGAATACCACGCTCCTGATTAAAATCACAGCTATCATTAAAGCAGTGCCCAACTCGCCGTTTTTAATTGAGGGGTTTTAAACAGACACTGTGACTTGACTACAAAACGCAGCAGAGGCGAAGGCGTTTTCTCTGTGTTTCCAGCTACTCCGACCACTGGTGTTAATGATGGATCCTCCTGCTGTTACGCCCACTGGTGTTAATGATGAATACACCAATTCATTTTTCAAGAAGAAAATGCATGACAAATACCCTGTGAGTTCTGTGCACCAACATCTCATCAAAGTTGTTTCATTTACTTCATGATGCTTTTCTTTCTGCAGGTGTTGCTCCCAATCTGCAAATGTTCAGATTCATCATTACTGCATTGTTGTTTTCCCCAATTATTTTACATTACACGAATGCAATCACTGCACGACCAAAATCCCCCGTAATAACTCAAGCCTGTTTTTCTTCACTCACATCCCTTGAGATGTTGCCAGTGAGACATATGAGATGGTCTCTTTCATTGGCCGTGGCATAAACTGAAACAGAATGTCAGGAGTATTGCAGACAAGAAAGCACTTTGTAAAATTTTATTACGCCGTGATAGATGATTTGCACCTGTTCTGATTACAACCATGAAACAGTTCCAAGCTTCATCATCCATCTCTTGAAGCGCAATATGCTTGCCGCTTAACTCAAATCGCCTATTGTGAAATAATAACATAACAAAAGATTTTGTGCTTTGGAGCTTTGGTAGGATTTAAAGTTTTTTTGGTGCGGTAGATTACCTGTTTTCTGCTGTCTCCTCTTGTTAATTACCTCTAACAACAGCACGGTTGTACTTTGTCAGAAACCCAAAGCCATAACACCCTGTGGCCTCTCTCTCATCATCTTGTCTCGTCTCTCTTCTCCTTTACTCTCTTCTCCTATACTTTTGCAGTGTAGCCAGAAACTTAACCAGAGGCCGTGCTGCCCAGCTATCGATCTGCTTGTCGTAATGATGGCTGAGAGATTGCCTGCACCGGGGAGTGATCTGGGAGCTAGTGCAGGATTAAGGAAGCCATGGATTGCTATCGATTTCTATCTGATACAATCATTTCATTTGGGCTCAAATCTCCTTCCTGGTGCATTGTGAGCCAATCAACAGCAGAGATCTTTTAATTCTGCCCCTCCCCTGCTCCCTTTAGAGGAGCCTAATGCTATAACATGCCACTGTACTAACGGGGTTAACACCTACTGTTGTTCTCGCCATTACTCCAAAACTTATTAATTAAGGCCAACCCGAGGACTAAGACCTGTGGGCCCCACCCCCATGAGAGACCTGAAATGGAATAAGGTCTCAGGGAAGATCTCAACTTGACCAGCCGAAAGGGCCAATGGTTAATACAGCAATGCTCCGCTGTGACAGGTTTGTGAATAGCAGGGTCCTTTACTTTGATTGATTGTTTTGTGTTGAGAATGCCCCATTTTCCCCCTGAAAATAAGGCCAATTTATTGAACAGCAGTGTCTCATGGGTGAGTGTTTTTAATTTGTTGTCTCTGCGGATGAGATGTATCACTGTCACTGGATTTATGTCCTCAACTCAGCATGCAAGGGGCCCTTTTAGCACTCACACGCATTGTACAGTATGAAAACATAGATCATTGATGCTACTCTGTGATAGATAGATGCATGAAGAGGAACACACTTGATATACAGTGCCATGAAACATATCCTTTCTAAGACTTAGAAAATAAAATGTGACCTGTATTTCCAAACCCCGAACCAAGTGCTGTTGATGGCGTAGCACACCCACGCTTATCACCTAAATGAGTGTGGACAGATGTTATCAGCTCAAATGCGAGCTAATATTGTGTTTATCCTTTCTACTTTTCTTTCCAGGCTTATGGAGGCTTATTATCTCAGCCTCTGCACTTATGGGTTGATGAATTTCACATACAAGTATCATGCTGACACAGACATGCTTTTTAAGGGGCTTGTTTCCTAGCATGCTCTTCAATTAGTCCAATTTATGTAGCAAGGTCCGGATTCACCTTCAAACCAGGGAAGCAAACAGCCAGGCTTCTATTGATTTGGTCCTGCTTTTCCTCTCGGCCATTGATTAAATCTCCGGCATTATTTGCTGTACAGGCCAGGGGGATGGGGTTATTGCTCTGCTCTGCCGTTACCTGTCAGTTTCCAGCCCTGCCAGACAGAGAAATAATGCCACCAGAGGTAGAAGAGAGAGGGATGAGATGAAAAAAGAGCATCCCCCACTTTTCTCTTCCCTCTCTCTTTTTTTTTTTTTACTCTGCTAACAGATTTGTCCCCTAATGAAGGTCTCACCACAGAAACGAGAGTGGTCGAGGGGGTCACAGGGGTCTTTGGAAACGCCCTCTTATCCTGGGCCGGTTTACCCCCACAACCACTGGAGATGATAGTGCCCCAGTCCAAGTGTTTGACCCCTCAGATTGATTCATCGTAATCAACTGTGGACCAGGAAGAATCCGGAGGATGCCTGTGTAGTGGGGAAAGGCACCTTGGGACCATACAGACAATCACTAGACCTTCCATCAATTTAAACATGACAGGGACCAGAAAGAGAGAGCTGCCGCCGGTAAGGATGAGAGAGGAGGGGGCTCTGGGGGGGTGAGCAAGGTGGGATGGATAGATGAATGTGTATGGGTGTGAGTGGATAGGTGTTGATAGTGGGATATAGGACGGAGGAGGGTCCCTAAGGCCACACAGTTAATTAGCTTTGTGAGAAAACAATCACACTAACAAGCCAAACAAACTTATTAGACTACTCCCATTATCCTTCCTGCTCTCCCAGGGCCAACGCCAAAGTGGCAGTTTGAGAGACAGCTTTTCTTCAGCCGCTCTTGTACATTTACACCTTTGCATGCTGATTCTGATGCACAAAGTCTTATACATACTTGATGACTGCCCTCGTGTGGAATAATACTCATTCCAGCATTCTTGCTCTTTCGCAAAACATTTTTAATCACCTCTGAAATGTAGCCTCTGTATTTGTTGGCAAGAAATGAGACCCGTTCAATTATGTGTGAGATACAAAGGAAAATGATTCCACAAGCACCCCTTCTCCCTTTCTTCAGGCATGACTGCACCACTAGCTTTATGTCACTGGTGTATAGTACAAGCCAGTGATAAAAATGAGTTTGGTGCATAAAGCAGCATCTGCCCACGCAATCTGCACCACACAGAGTGGCCAGTCTCCGGCAGCCACTGGAAGCACAAACACACTCCCCTCTTCTACCAGCGCTTCAGCAGATTAAATAATGGTCAACATAAATTCTAAAAGGAAGGGAGGGGATCGCCAAATTTGGACTCAACTCTCAGCAGACTGTGATTTAAGCATTTATATGCTGTCCCATAAATTGCAAAAAGGTGGCCTCTGAATGCATAAACGCACACTATATCCCATGTCCATCTATCACACACACACACAAACGTACACACATAAAACCCTTATGCACATAATCAGAGATGTATATATCTAAGTGTATTACCAATGTGGAGCGCCATGGTCTTGTGTTAAAGCACATGTAGTCTGGTACCACTGGCATATGGGCTCATGTGACGATATGTCATGCTAAACATAAAGGGGCCACGGTGCAGAGTGAGAGCAGATGCAGTCCTCCAGGGGTGTGGCTGGCACCAGGCTGCTTTCCTTGGCCACTCTCCATGCTCTCCCACTGGTGCAGGACTGTAGGAGATGCCTTTAATATGGCTTTATGTCCCATTGAACAGTGGGGAACCCAGGGATCCAATTTAATACCGGCCAGCTGCCCAACTTTCCTGCTCACAGTCTGCCATATGTAGGTCTTAGTGCGAGTGAGTGTGAGCAAGTTGTGTGCATGTTTTAATGATGCATATGTGCGTGTGTGTGTGTGTGTGTGTGTGTATGTGTGTGTGTGTGTGTGTGTGTGTGTGTGTGTGTGTGTGTGTGTGTGTGTGTGTGTGTGTGTGTGTGTGTGTGTGTGTGTGGAGTAAAAAAACAATGTGCTTGGAGTCCTTTTTAGCCCAGGGGCTTACAATGCAAAACTTTTACAAATGAGCAAAACATTGTGTAATGTAGAAGAATGTGATCATGAAATGTTTGAATATCAAGCAAAAACATCTGGCAACCTTAATGAGATTTCTCAAAACTTAAAAGCAGGTCCTTTCAAAACACTATCTGACCTACGAACTACAACAAGTGTAAAAAACAATGAAACTTAATAAAAGTTCTTGAAAAATATTTTATTTAATGCTCAGATTAGCAGATAATGAGATGAATTTGTGAGACAAGAAGTTCTCTGCCCAATCTACTTTTTAGACTAACACACTATGTATCTTGGAAAGGCAAAACTAAAATATAATAATCCCAAAATAAGATGCTATGACTTTCCTGAATTGACCTTTTTACAGTGTAAACAATAAGAAGAAAGTCAGCAAGGGGTACTAGCCATGGTATGAAAAAAGAGGATGAAACCACACTCAAACTATGCTCATTTAATCCAACACAGTTTTGTTTCTTTCTGTTCTGGTGGTTGTGGTGTACAGAGCGGCTAGAAAAATGTGGCATTCCAAAAACGAAAGAGCCACTTGTGCTCGAACTCCTTGGGCGAAAAGCCAAATCCTGCTACCCAGCTCCTCCTCCGTGAGCAGGGAGAGGCCGTGAGAGCTGAGGTTTGACATTGGGCCACTGGAGACCAGCTACTCTAACCTCAACCCTGACCCCCAAACCACTGCAGGACTCCTGAGGCTGCCCTCGCTCGGAACACGTGGACTGCACCCTCAGTGATCTCATGAGCTGTACGTGTGCGGACAAATGTGTGTGTGTGTGTGTGTGTGTGTGTGTGTGTGTGTGTGTGTGTGTGTGTGTGTAGTTTCAGGTCACCGTTTTTACAGAGGGGAGCTAGCTTTTGCTACATGGATCATTACTGAGAGACTTTCACTAGTTCCACTGTGTGCGTCTGTACTCCCTGATTGATAAAAATAAACAGTATGTGGAGAGGTGATGAAAGAAAATAACAATTGCAGATAAAGAGTTTTGGGGTGTGTGTGTGGGTGTTTGTGCATGTGTGTGTGTGCAGAGTAATGATGCGCTGCGTCTGACCGGAGAGTCGCATCCTCATGATGGATGGTCGATTATGGAGAGATCTTCTTGCTCGTTCCAGGTCCAATGTGCTCTGTTATTAGCATGCATATAAATGGATCATACCCAGCAGCCTCTTCACTCTCACTCGCTAATGCCATTAGATATGCAGCCCTGTCTCTCCATCAATAAGGCATAGTCATACTGGGAATTAATGTGCGTGTATGTGTGTGCATATGTGAATGTGACAGACAACAGCTCTCAGTTTACTTTAACCCTTTAAGACCTGTCACTAACATCTCTCTCCTTTATCAGGTATCATAAGGGCTTCTTTCCCAGGGTTGTGTGTGCACAAGTGTAAGGAATTCATGTTTTTCCAGACTGATTCTAAACCCCTTTTTTTAGTGACGTTATGTGCACTGAAAAACTAATGAAACCTTGTGTTGTTAAAAGACAAAAAAACTGTTTTCTGTTTTTGTAACCTTTTGTGTGTGTGTGTGTGTGTGTGTGTGTGTGTGTGTGTGTGTGTGTGTGTGTGTGTGTGTGTAGCATTACATATTGGCAATAGAGCTGCTGAACTGTGTGGTAACTGTGTAGTGGTAAGCATGCAATACAGTGTGTGTGTGTGTGTGTGTGTGTGTGTGTGTGTGTGTGTGTGTGTGTGTGTGTGTGTGTGTGTGTGTGTGTGTGTGCGTGTGTGTGTGAGTGTGTGTATGGGTAAAGGGTACACTCTTTGCCAAAAGGCATTTCCTAATTTACTACCTGGCAATCTTCAGCGTGGAGGAAGCACATCATCCAGGGTTCCATAAATCTTTGTAACATACAGGTTATTGCTCTTTTTATGTTGAAATTCTGCTTGCCTCTGAACGTTACAAACAGTGTTTGCTTTAACAACACAATCTGTTCTACACAACCACCATTTGTTTTATGGACTATATAAGTTTCCGAGTTACACTCACAAGCAACAGACAGACAGCAAGAGAGATATAGCTGAGTGTAATGAACTGCCTCCCCCCCTAATAATCTACAAAGTGACATCAGCACCATATTTAAGAGGGGAAAAAGTGAATTATGTAAAATGTCTGGGAGTATTTCCTACCTCATATTGCTGTGGTAAATCATTAGAGAGCATCATTGAGATTGCTGCTACGAACACGAATGTTTCATAAATCTGGGTTTCTGTAATTGTGTGTGCGCGTGTGTGTGTGTGTGTGTGTGTGTGTGTGTGTGTGTGTGTGTGTGTGTGTGTGTGTGTGTGTGTGTGTGTGTGAGTGTGCCTGTATCAATAGACTAAACTCTAGTCTCAGAAACCTTCCTTAATGATGCTGACGTGTCTTCCCTTGTGGGGTCACTGTCTGCCAGTTTGGGACGAGTTACACATAATTCTACTAACAACAGTGTTTATGAAATAATTACCTCTTTTCTGTAACCTTTTGCATGTTTTAAAAGAGCAACCAGATATTTCATCCTGTAAGCTTCGATTGAAGTATCTCACAACAACTTCTTTCCTACTGTATGAAATGCTCTGTAGAAATAATTGGTGAAAAAAATAAAACAAGGCAACAAATGCAGCACAAGGGTAAAAAACTAAACTGAAGCACTTGACAACATTTGACTTTCCTTCACCCTCTGTATCTTTCATTACTGTAATATCTGCAGGCCGTATCACGACACATCTATGACAGGGAGCAAAAAATATGACACCATTCTCTTCTAGACAAATATGTGAAATGAGACGTAACCTTTTGGAAATAATGTTTGGACATCTAGTGAGCTTAAGGCCTTTCTGGTTTACAGCCACAAGCTGTGGGGAAGGACCTCCGATTGGCATGCATGTCAAGTTAAATATGTGCTATGCCTCCTGACACAACCCAACAGTTCACATGTGTGAGCTAGTGTGGCAAGGCAACTGCTGTTAGGACAGGTTTCTCATTTTGTGTGTGTGTGTGTGTGTGTGTGTGTGTGTGTGTGTGTGTGTGTGTGTGTGTGTGTGTGTGTGTGTGTGTGTGTGTGTGTGTGTGTGTGTGTGTGTGTGTGCTCGCTTGTGTGTGTTTGTGTGTTGGGATGATAGGACAGAAGAGAGGAGTTTGGAGAGCAGAAGGATAAAGGGGTGGTGAGGTAGCTGGGGAGGGTAAAGGGCAGTAATGGGGTCAGCGTCAAAGGTGAGGGCTATAATGCATCAGTAACCTTTCCTCCCACATACGCAGCATACAACCATGTGCAGAGTATGCATCTGTACACATAAGCACACATAGACACGCTTACACTGACATACACATGTAACCCCGGCATCAAACCCCCAGCCCTAGCGTCTGTTTGATGAAAACCAGAATGCCCCAGCAGATCTCACAAATCCCCCTTTAACTTTCCAACAACTTTAGCATTATAGGCCAAACTGTGTCTGTGTTGACAATATTTAATGCCCGGGGATTATCCTCAGAGTTCAACAAAGAATTTAGACCAATGCTGTCTCACTGTGGGTTTACACAAGCTTTTGATGGATACCCCGGAATCTATTAACCAGCTGTGTACTGTAGGTGTAGCTGTACCCTCTGGAGTGCCACATCACTCTTTAGTGCTCTGTAGTTGTAGTGTTTGTGTTAATTGTACCCAGCTACGTCTAGGTGCCAGCTGGAAAGGATGGAATATCCCATGCTGTCATTAGCAGCTTGTTCTTAAGCCCCAAAACCCCAGAGTATTCATATTCACTCAGTCTGCACTTTATTATTGAGGCGAAAATGCTGCTGTTTGCTCCTCTTTTCTTTACTCACCAAATGAGATGTTCAACAAGTAAACCCCAGTGATCTGTAAAGCAGCGATGCCAGAAACAGTGGGAAACCTCAAAAACCACAAGCTTTACGGTTTAAATTTAATTTTTAACACAGAAACTGAAGTGATCCCCTCTTTTTCTTTTAACAGCTAACTAAACAGAATAACCCAAGATCATACGATGCTGTTGGAATAACACTTTTTTTTTATAGTTGCCACATTGCTGAAAGGGTGTATAGGCACTGAAACTTGGCTGGCCCTACAAGTGAGAGGAATGAGAGCTTTAAACCTCCAGCCAGGTTCTGCCTGGAACAAGGCAATCTCCTTCGCTCAAAGAGCCTGCATTTTTAATGAGAACATCTGCTCCGGTGGCCCTCTGGTGGAACCAAGGCTTGCTTAATCACACAGTCCAGCCCCCCAAGTCCCTCGCAGTGGGATCTGCTCAGCCCAGTGATCAGACAGAGCTGGCCACTTTGCACTGGTGGGGAGAAAGGAAGTGTGTGTGTGTGTGTGTGTGTGTGTGTGTGTGTGTGTGTGTGTGTGTGTGTGTGTGTGTGTGTGGTGGGGGGTGGTTGCGCATATTGTATGTATTATATCACCAAATCTGGACTCAACTCTCAGCAGACAGTGTAATTTAGGCATTTATATGCTGACCCATAATTTGCAAAAGAGTAGTCCAGGAAAGACTGTTAACCTTGGTTAGCAAGTACCAGAGATGGGAGTAAGTCACACATAGGCAAGTCACAAGCAAGTCTCAAGTCTTAACCTTCAGGTCTCAAGCAAGTCCAAGTCCTTTTTTGTGACAATCAAGCAAGTCAAGTCAAGTCATACAAAAGATTCAATTTTTCAACAAGCTAAAGACAGTGGATATGAACTGCTGGAGTTTTATTTGCATTTCTTCCTACTCAATATTCAAAAGACATTGCGTCCAAGCCACATACATCTGAACAGTTTAAATTTATACAGATAAAAGCACAGCCTAAAACTGATATTAGGCCAACAATAAATCAACATACATATTTGTTCAATATGCCTCAAAAATTACATCAAATCATGAAATTCATTCAAACAAATTCATCAAAACAAGTATAATGGTTTCTAAGTCAAATAATATTCTTCAAACATGCCTCACTTTTATGGGACAGACACACATCCTTTAACCTTTCCTTCTCTTAAAGAAAAAAAAACATATTCTTTAAGAGTAGCTGAATCCCACCACCTTTGCGTAATTTGGAGAGATTGACTGAGTGTATTTCTCACATGGAATGAATAGTATATATTAATATTTGTCAGTGTATTTGTGAGTGAATGTGTGTATGTGCGTGTGTGTGAGAGTGCAGAGTGTGAGGGATGCATGACGTTAAGTTACTAGCCGTAGCCAGTCTCGCTTACTGCAGGTCTGTCGCCGCGTGCCGCGTCATTATATCAACGGGTTCCCGCACATGCAACAGCACTAAAATCGTCAAGTTAACTTCTCCTCAATATCAGAGGGGAAAAAATATATATTTATTAAACAGAAAGTCAAGTCATTTCAAGTCATTTGACTCAAGTCTAAGTCAAGTCTCAAGTCATGACTATCAAGTCAAAGTGAAGTCGGGTCTTTTATGAATGTTTATCAAGCAAGTCTCAAGTCCTAAAATTTGCGACTCGAGTCTAACTCGAGTCAAGTCATGTGACTCGAGTCCCCCATGTCTGGCAAGTACAGTAACTTGTATGCCCCACAATCAAACCACCATTTCTAATTTATGCTGACAAAATAAATAATAATAATAATAATAATAATAATGATAATAATAATAATAATAAATAAATAAATATGTCAATGAGAGCATTCATATTTTGTCTTCAGTTTTATATTAACACAAAAATACTGACCAAAAGGACCATGTCACAACAAGGGCTTTAATGTACAGTTCTGGAAGAAGAAGAGACTTAAATGGACAACACCCCCTTATCTCTACGGACGACATCTTTAACACTGGGAAACTCCCACCAAAACAGTCTAGACTGATACAGGAAATAGCACTACAGTTAAGAGAAAAATATATTTCACACACATATTTTTTTTTTAATTTTGAGGGACTGTCCCTTTAAGGAGTCCAATTGTGTGGACAGAACCATGATCACTGTTTATGATCCCAGCCGTGTTTAAGATGCAAACAGTGTTTAAAATGTATCTCCATAGTGTGAGGATGGCCAGAGGGTTGAAAGTACGTGTGAGAACTTTGACTGGATGAGCCTGTAAAAGTGCAATATAATAAACATGAAAGATGTTCTAATGAACCAACAATTATACCAATTTAACTGTGCTGTTTATCTCATCTGTTGATAATGGAATATTGTCTTTCTATTTTCAACTGCATAATATAATTCAAAAAGTATAAGGCAGAGACAGCTTTGTGTGCTGAAATTGTACATCCATTAAATCTCTGCTGTACCATGTTGTTAGGCTTTTGCTCCGAATCTGCATATTGAGACTTATTTTTTTCAGCTATTGAATGCAGTTTACACATTGCCAGCTAACAACTAGGGAGATTTTGAACAAGCAAACTCAATGAAGTAAGTGCATTTTAACATATCAACTAAAACAGTCTCCCATAGTTTGAAAATCCTATTGTTTTAATTAGCTCAGTATGTTCTGTTATGTTTTTGCTGAGTGTGGGGCTTTAAAACTCTATAGTAAAGAACACTGATTAAAGTGTGTTAACTAAACGAGTAACACAATTAAAAATAGTGACTCTCTCATCTCATCAAGGCAAGCACTTTTAATTCAATCACCAAAGTGCTTAGAAGGGAAGGAATTTGGAAGTTTGAATGTGTATGTGTGTGTGTTGTGGCGTCTACATGTGTATTTTGGCACATAGTACATATATAACAGTGTGAATTTGTTTGTGATTGTGTGTGACTGCTGTGTCCCTGTGTATCCATTATATTATGAACTTTTACGTGGGACTCTGCATGTGTGCAGGTATATTCACTCATATGCATGTACACATTTCCTTGTGTGTGTGTGTGTGTGTGTGTGTGTGTGTGTGTGTGTGTGTGTGTGTGTGTGTGTGTGTGTGTGTGTAATAGCGACAGACACACTGACCCTCTTAGCACACTGAGCGCAGTGAAATACGAGCTGCTGAAATGCTATGAGACTGCTAGCCTCTGGTTGAACCTCCAATGAGGCCCACCTCTGGCTCCACCAGCACCAATTAGATAGCATCCATAATGCAACCTGAAAGATGCACTGAGCCTGGTAGCTTTATAAACATCCTCCCTGTCTTTGACTAATGCTCACAGCCTTGTCGTTTCAGCTCAACTTTGTGTGTGGGTGTGTGTTTAAGTGTGTGCATGAGGCGTGACTGTACTGTATTTGAGTGTTCAGAGTGATAGATCATCCCTCCCAGGGATGCACTACCATCCGGACAATGAGTGTTATAGTCATTGCTCTCTTTCTCTCTCTCTCTCTCTCTCTCTCTCTCTCTCTCTCTCTCTCTCTCTCTCTCCTGACTACATTATCTTATCTGATTACTCTCTCAGCCGGGATGTTCAGACATACTGGAGACTGCAGTGTAATATAACATGCCTATATGACTTGTGGTTGCTACATGAGATATGCCACCACACACATCATACCACCGGTAACATCAGACCTGTCTGCTTGCCTCTGAGACCTGACAGCTTCATTGTTATTAACCATACATAAGAACCAAGGCACAGACAGCCAGGCATATCAATGCTGCAGAAAAACTCTGTAATTACGCTGTAAATCAAAGCAATCTCCGGCCAAGCTCCAACCAATTTATCTGCAGACGTAGATTTCATGTGCACAGGGAGGTTGTCTTGCCCTGTGACTTGTGTACACCTCAGAACGGAATAAGGAAGTAGCAAAGGCTAGCAAAGCACACTATACGCTGATGAATGATGCCTCGTTCTCATGCATTCCCCATCTTTTCCGCTGAAAGATAGCTTTCCCAGCTTTGGATCATAAAGTGGCAGTGAAACTGTAGCCTGCCATCAGTATACAGCACTATTAAATAATCCACAGTGTTTTCAGTAGCCTGTGGGGACGACGCAGAGGATGGTATAAACATTAGAGTCAGGAACAGCCCTCCAGTAAGCCTTTTTATGCCATGTGAACAGGTGTGAACTCTGCCTCTCTGCTTTCAAACAATTTTTAGAAGTAATAAGAGACATCAAGCTTTGGATTCTGCTACAGGCTGCAGCAACACATTCTCCTTGAAGTATATCCAAATGATGGCCTTCTTAATGCTGTATAATAACAGCTTGTGAGTATCATCCTAGAAATACTGTCTGAATTTTAAATAAACTTTGACAGCTTTGAGTCGTGTTGCATGCATGTAGCTGACACACTTGCACACTGCAAGGCGCAGCGCTTTATTGCATCAGACATGCTGTAAAGTAGAGGACTTAAGTTTAAATGGGCCACCATGTTACACCGATCCATCATTCTCAGAGCAGTTGGACTGGTTTGGGGTCAAGGGAAAGGGGGAGATGGAGTGTGGGAGGATAGGAGCGAAAGACACGTACCTAGCACACACACACACACACAAACACACACACACACACACACACAGCTATACGGTGGTCTTCATTGTAGATGCTGAATGCACCTTCTCCTGATATTGTCGTTCAGTGGAGTTCGGTGTCATCAACTGTTTAAAACCCCCAGTGCTTTGGTTATAATCAGATGAATTAGTTATTACATCAGAGTAAATTGAAGATCAGTTTCAAGTGAGGTTTCTGACACCAGATTTTAATTAAGGCAACTTTGGCTTGGATTTAAGCACAAAATGCACACACAAGAACATTTTCCAACATTTGTCTCCAAAACTACCCTTTCCTGTCTTCATCTTCAGACTGTAAAAGAACATTTTGTGTAATATAGATTATTTTAAATCTAATTTACCACCATTTGATCTCACCTCTCTTCATGTCAGTTTCCCTCTGCACCTCTCTCCCTGCAATCGTGCTGAAGCATGCAGTAAATCCATTGCTGCTTCTCCCCGCTGATGCTTTCACAAGGTCTTGTACGACTCAGGAAATAAAGAAAGATGAGACAGCATAAAAGAGACAGAGAAAATGTTTAGAAACAACTAGAGATTAAAGACAAGCATCTGAAGAGACAGAGGGAAGGACAAGAGAGTGTTTTTTGGCCAAATAACGTGGTGTAAGATTCTCATGGAGAGCAGTGTGGGTGTCTCTGAGCTGACATGGCTGTAAAAGGAGAAATCCAATGGACTAGTGACTTTTCATATTAAAATGTTGCAGTGCGCATATTGATCACACCAAGATATAGGACTATTACACCCAAAGGGTGTTTTACTTACTTGCTTTTAGGCGACTATCCATGAACCTCAGTGTGGGAATGTTGATCTAGAATTAGTTTAGCTTACATATTAAAAGCAGTGTGATGGTGTGTGGTCTTACACTAGATTATTACTCCTTTTATGTTTTAGTGTTTTTAATCTCCACAACTTCAGAATGGAATTGGTGTCAGAGATATTTCCTCCCCTGTTATGAATGAGTGCATGTGCTAAAGTCTGTGAGTGTGTGTGTGTGTGTGTGTGTGTGTGTGTGTGTGTGTGTGTGTGTGTGTGTGTGTGTGTGTGTGTGTGAGTGTGTGTGTGTGTGAGTGGAGGGGTAGGGTGCATGCATCTGTAAGATAGGCCTAGCCTTGTAATATTATCTCTGCCTTTTGTTGCTTGACTTCCTTCAGGGTTACCCAGAGGTCAGTCTTTGTCATGTGTTTTTGAGATTTACCAGTTACATATGCCTTTAACTCTTTTGCAAAAGATGACTCAATTGCTTTTGAACTAATACCATTGGTTTAAAATACTGGGCCATTGTGATAGAATACAACACAATTTGCTCTGCAAGTAAACTGCAAGTAGAACTGTCGCCACACTGTAGGTGTTAAATACAAACTAGATTCTAGAACAAACAGAAGTTAACTTTCTTGCTTAACAGCAAACCCAAGAATGTAGTAATAACAGTACAAATGCCTCTGAGATACTATAATTTGGGAAAGAAATCCCAGCTCCCTTACCTAAATAATTCCCTACCGTACGTGCTTCTATATGTGCATATGGAGTGGAATATGGTGAGAAAAAATGTGTAGTGCATGCAAATACATAAGATGTCTGTCTCTGGGCATGATCTACACTTTTTTTAAATTAGCTGACTACTCCACAGATCCCCTGAAAACATTTCACTAAATGATTTTGTAAAGACAACAACAAGTCATTAAAATGAAAGATCATTTTAAATTCACTGTTTATTCTTCTGCATTGCTCTGCTTTGAAAGCGTGCGTGCGTGTGTGTGTTTTCAGTCTGTCCCTCTCTCAAATTAGTGTTAATGATGCATCAGTCAAAACTCCTACACAACTTGGCAGCATTATGCATTTTTAATAAGTGTATACTGTTGTCACCATATATTACCATTAATACTAATCACTCTTTATAGTATCAGTACATAAGCAGGATAAGTTTAATATGCCATTAAGTGCATGCACCTAAAACTAGCAAACCTAATGTACTGCCTGTGACATGAACTGTAGAAAAGAAAATCCTGTATTTCATCTATCATTGGAAAAGGAACGTTACAACACTTTTTCTAGTGTTATGTTTTGTTTTGGGGGTTTATGTGTGTGTTTTAGGTGAGGATGATATAAATGTTATCATAGTAATGATTTCTTACAGCTAAATCAACACATACTGTATATGTGCTTAAGCTTGAGTATTCTTTGCTGGCACTAAGTAACAGTTATTTCCTCCATACAGTATTTTTTGACAGACAACTTTTTTGCAGTAGCACAATACCCACCTCAGTCTGATAAAACAAAACAGTCTACCCTAACTCAAACATGATGGTGCATCCAATAGGCAGGATTAATCATCTCCCTGCTACAGTGCTATAGTGGGCTGCTCCGTCTTGGCGCGGAGGAGACATCAAACGTACTCTCCCTACCCGCCTGCCTACTGTTTCCCCTGGAGAGACAGAGATGGGTTAGAGAGTGGAGACTGGCCTCTGGTAGTGCAACTCTCTGTGGAGTCCATATTGATTACACCTGCCACTGGCAGCTAGCTGGAGCTGTGTACTCTGACAGCTGGCAGCACAGGGCGAGATGGATAACTGCTCCAGCCAGGCTCTAGCCAGCTACATCATCACTTGGCTTTGTAGAGGGTGTTTGGAAGGCAAGATGTTTTTTTCTTTTCTTTTTTTGTCACTGGTGCAGTTTTAGTTTACCTCTTTACAGCGGGGTTTACCTGCGTGGAACTGTTCCTATCTTAAGTCTTGTTTTCTGATAGGTTTCTGTCATGGCACCATACATCATCGGTCACTCAAACAGTTGCCTTTATGTGTTAATGGCTACAAATGTAGTAAACAAGCCCTGTTCAATAATATCCATTCTCCATATCATATTCTACACATGGTTGACCACAGGCTTGATTGTTAAAGTTTTCTTATCAGAGATGGACAGCATTGGAAGTGCTTCAAAGACTTTCTACTCTTATATCAGGCCCTGAGGACTGCTTCGCTAAACTCTATTTAGAAAGCAGGAGGAGTGACTTGTGGGAAAAGTTGGGAGGTAAAGCCAGTGTGAATCCTTTTCCCCTGTTAACTCGCAGTCCCTCCTGTATGCTGCTGGGTATATGGTGTTGATTATGGAGATGAGCGGCTATAAACTCAATATTTTCCGAGGTGTAGTGAGAAGACTGTAAAGTAGGCAAATGCCTCGTCTCTCACACAGGAGAGCCATAGAGTGAGCAAGCTAAATGGGTGTAGAGGGATTGAGATGGCTTAGTCAGGATAAGGAATTGGGATCTAGTGGTATGTTTCTCTCATTTGTGTCTCTCTGCCTCTCTCTCCGCTCTCTCTCTCTCTCTATATATATATATATATATATATATATATATATATATATATATATATATATTTCACTATCTGTTTTCACACCCCAAAGGCCTTTTTTACAATCCTTTACTCCTCACACGGCAGTCTGAGACAACAGCAGTGAGTGACAGAAACTGAAACGTAAGCCTCACCAAATCCCTGGTCATCTGGTTTTAGAAAATGCACTAATTAATTCACAATACGCACTCAATTTAAGCAAGCATCTGAGTTAACAGCATTATTATTAAAAAGTAATTTGATATATGACAGTATGTGGTGCACATTTACAGAGTCGTCCCACTGAAGTTGAGCAAACATTTGCTTTGCTTAATGATTCATATTCCTCAGTATTACTCTCGCTTTCTTTCTCAGTCTGTGCATTGTAATTTCTTCTGCCCCTGCAAGCGCAGCTTCCCCCAACTGCTATGCATCTGTCTTTAGTAGTGTGCATCAAAGACCAGTGGCTCCCCTGACCCTGTTACAAGAATCCAGGATCAAGTTGCTCTACTTTTATTTATGTGTAGTGCTGTGTGTTTAAATATCTTCCTGCGATCTGAGAGCTTAGTCTGTTTTGACCCAGCCATTATTTATGTGGTAGAGACCACAAAAAAACAGACCTCTGTGTCTCATGAGAGATCAAATCAAAGAGTAGGACCAGAGAGGGGAGAGAGAGAGAGCGATAGAGAGAGTCAGTCAGTTTAGGTATTTTGAGATTCAGTCAGCCACTTGCCTGTCAAGCAAGTAGCTTCTCAGCTGTCTGCTGATGCCAGATGAAGTAGGAGACATGGGTAAGCATTAATGGAACTCAAACAAAAATAAACCATTTTCAAGTATAAAAAGAGATGCACACACACAGCTGCATAGAACTTGGCAATGTTGCCTTTGATTTATTCCTCTGAGGGAAGAAGGACGGTATTTGTGTGTTTGGAGGAGGGAAGAAAAAAAACATGGCACACAAGGAGCATTCCAAGTTCGCCACAGGAAATCAATTTATTTGCGAGGGCAGCCAGGCTAAAAATAGGGAAGCCCCAAACAATAGGAGTTAGAATTAATTGCCCAGATTTTGTGAGAAGGCAAGAAGACTCCAGAGAGCCAAAGTTTGTTCTCAGTCTTGTTTTCATATGTGTATTATGGAAATATTAGTCTGGTCCAGTTGTCATGTTATTTTGTTTTTGGCATATTTCAGTGTGTTTGCAGCTGTCAAAACAGAACTGAACTCTCAATCATTTTCTTCCCTGATATGACGACTTACCACTTGTCAACACTACTGCCAGCTGCCTTATTTGACAGGATATGATGATTTATCACAAGTTCTCCACAGTAAATATACAATAACTGTTTTGTCACACTCCACCGAATTCTAACTGGGTTTTCAGGGAGTGTATTAGGGAGTGCTGTAGGGGCCTTATGGGGGCTGATGTGCCGTTTTTAATGAGATCTCACAGCGGTGTTTAAATATTTAACCGTTCCTGGTGAAGCCTCCCCAACAGCCGCCAGGCAAAACTGGTGAGGTTTCATGCAATCATCACAAACTATACAGCACCCATCCCCTGAAAACATCAGAAAATAAGCACAACCTGAATATCCTGAATACACATCCTGCTGTGCCTAATAGCCGCACCTATCAACAGAGATGCTGTCTTTGCCCCTGCAAATAAGTATTCACACCCCATGACAAAGGGTGAACATGATGATGAAAAGCTGTTGAATAATATATCTCTTTTTTGAAGGGATACGAATTTTCAAAACTTTATTTTTTTTTTCTCCCAACAAAGTAATTTCCCCCATCTCTGCCTCGCTTTTGCTTTTGCCTTCTCCACCTCATTTTGAGCTTTGCCGTATGCTTTTTGACAAACATTTCACCACCGATCAATTCAACTCCTACACCCTTCGTGTTTTTACATCCCACCACCCGTCATTCACTGAGATTGGGGCCGGGGTTCTGCCACCACCTGCTGTGTTCAGAGGGAGGTGGTAGTGCTGTGCATGCATGTGGTGTGTTTATGTGTGCAAGTGTGTGAGGGAGGGGGTTGCATGCTGGAAGAGTGGCTGAAGAGGAGATTGGGCTGGTTGGACACAATTTTGGTAGGAAGTGTGGGTCAAGGGAAGGCTGAGAAAGTGTAGCCTAATTGTGATCATGTACTTAAATTTAGTCTACTGGAAAACTCAAGGATATAATCTGTTCATTTTCTCAATCTTGTTTAAACGTCTTTAAAAACTGAGGTTACTTGAGTAGGCTATTTTCATCCTGGGTTTTAAATGCACTCCTAAATATATTTGTGGAATTTTTATTTTTTGAATTTGATTTTTCTAATCCAATTTGGTGTAATGCCTTAAGTAGTAGTTAGTGTTACACACTAACCCTGGCAGTTGTTTAGGATGTTAAGTAATTTGAGGTTAGTCAAAATTTAAGTAAGACCTTGGATGGTTGGCTTTTTGAAGCTGGTTGCTACATACTGTACTGTTTTTGAGGATAGTGTTTGGACATATGCCGTACCTGCCAGCTGGAAGAATCTGGAGGGACTTGAGCCCACAGATGACAGCATCCGCAGCATCTCCCTTCACTCTTGCATACCCCCCCCCTCTATCCACCATCCTCTGCTCCTTTTCCAGTCTTCCCCTCTGCTCCTATTCCCTTTTTTATCCCTCCCCCTCTTAATGCAGACAGCCCATCCCTGTCTGTCTAGCTAACTCAGCTCTCCCAAAATCCACCATAACATCCAGTCACTGCTCTGAGGCCCCACTGATTGAAAGGAGCATTATTTGCCCCTGCTAACCTGCTCATTCACTGTGTAAAACGTTGTTTATTTGACAAGGGATGCATATACGTAGACATTGCTGTAGGGTCTTTAGAGTTTGGCAGACACTTGGTGCCAAATCATATGCATGACTTCTCTTGCCATGCCGCTTCATGTGGCTGCCAAGTGCGGCCCACTGGGGTCTTTGCCAGGGGAGCCAGACTACTATTCAAACCCCCCCTCCCCCTCCCGAGCACACTCCTAACACACATACTGTACATAAAAACACCTTGTGCTTCCCCAATGCCCTCTCTCCCTCCCCCAACCTGTACCAGCCCTATGCCCTCCCACCCCTACCCCCTCAGTCGCCATACCACACTCATTATTAATGATCTGAGGGACAGCTTTCATTTGATCTATTACTTAGGATGGGACGACGGCTGCTGTGCTGCTACATCCCTGCTGGATCTTTAATTATTTCATGGAGGGCTTTCCTCCTCTCTGCTGCTCCTTCTCTGTTGTGCAGATGAAATATTGAAGTTGAGGAGTGTAGTGCAAAGTGGCCCCATACAGGGCGAGGAGTGTGTGTGTGTGCATGTGTGCTGTGTAGTTTAAGTGCACTGTATATTTGTGTGTGTGGACATGTGTGTGTGTGTGTGTGTGTGTGTGTGTGTGTGTGTGTGTGTGTGTGTGTGTGTGTGTGTGTGTGTGTGTGTGTGTGTGTGTGTGTGTGTGTGTGTGTGTGTGTGTGTGTGTGTGTGTGTGTGTGTGTGTGTGTGTGTGTGTGTGTGTGTAAGGCTGAGCTCCTTCTGACGGATCTTAGTTTTTCCATAAATCCGGTTTGGACTTTTATCTTGCAACTTCAGTAGTGGGGTCACAGATTGGAAGCAGATTGCATTAGTTATGAACTTTTTTCCTCAAACCGCAGTTCAACTTTGAAACTCAGACATTCAATGTGCAAATGGGCGAATTGTTGTTATTGTTAAGACCTCTGAGTGTATCCTGGCTATCTGACAAAAACAACTGAACAAATCCTTAATGTTTCAACATGGGAAAACACTATTAACAAATGTAAAGAGAATTATTTCAGTGCATGTGTAATGTACTGTGATTATGGGCCATTAATGCCATATTACCGAAGTGTTGAGGGGTAGTAATGGCATGATATCACCACCCACTTTTTGTTGCCAAGAATAACAAAGCATAACATCTGACATGGAAATATGGCTGACACCACAGGCACACAGCTTTGCATTCAGGTATGATGTATGGCGTAAGGCCTAATTGCTTTGCTCTCCTACGTCATACATTTTGGACTCTCTTGAGACAGAGGCTACTGTGTTAATGGCAATCACAATTCCACACAGCTCTGTGCTTCATTCATTTTGTGTCACACCGCACATCCACAGTGTCACAAGGCAGCTGAGGGCCTATGAATTCAAAAAACCCTTCTGAGATACTTACCTCATGTTGGAATCCATAGTCCATAAACATAATGACACCTTATTTTAGTTTATGTGATTACACGTGATAGTATGATTTGCATCCACAGCACCTCTCCACTCAGTAAAACATTGGATTGCCGTAATTGGTAGGAGGAGTAATCCATGCGCTTATGTGGGGGAGCACTGGAATGACATTGATATACAGCTCTTCATTAATTGCCATATGAATAGGGTCTGTAGTGGTTGGCGCTCTGCTGATGCATCACAGTAAAAGAGATGGGTCACTCTGTCTTCTCCAGCCCGCAGCTTTGCCAAGCTCATAATTACTAAAACCTCCAATTAATCTTCCCATCACATAGGCCAAATATACACTTATATATATATATATATATATATATATATATATATATATATATATATATATATAGATATATATATAAATATATATATAGATATATATATATATATATATATATATATATATATATATATACACAGAGTTACAGTATATGCTCTAAGTAAATGTGCAGGCTTGTGTGTGTGTTTACACAAGTAGGAGTGAGTATGTACATTTATGTGTCCGCACTTGTAATTGAAAATCAAGTACAACCAGCACTATATGTTCTCAGTGTACTCTATAGCTCCACAGGTTATCAATACAAGCGGCATCAGTTGTGTCAATATCACACAGTTGAACTAAAGGGAATTGCCATCTGCAGTGCATTGCAAAAAGGACTCTAATTTTGTAATGAAAAAAAAAGAAAAGAAATTATCACTCAATGAGAGACAAAGTATTTAGTGTCATTTTCTTTTAATTTGAAACACATGTTCTTAACAAATTAAAAGTATTTAGTTTGAATTGGATCCTTTTCATTGTGTTTATTCTTGCAGGTCTATTGTATATTTTGACATTTGGATTGTGCCTATATAAGCACTGACTGGTGCTTATATCAATGTTTCTATCCATTTCCTCAATGTCAGTCCAAATATAAGTGGTAGTCAATAAGCGCAGCTACACTTTGTCTGAAGGCTACACTGTCTGATTTCTGAAAGGGCACAACAGCAGTTAAGTGCACACTTCTTATTGACAATACTTTTGTGTGTGTGTGTGTTTGTGTGTGTGTGTGTGTGTGTGTGTGTGTGTGTGTGTGTGTGTGTGTGTGTGTGTGTCTATATGAATATGTATTTCTGATTGTAGCATGTAGTTCTGGCCCCTGGCCATTCAACCTTTACTCATTCTGAAAAGAATCTCTTCTCCACACTCCAATCTGGCCACCATTCCTCCTACTAGTGCATTGACAACACCTTACTGGCACCCAGTGGTGAATGGAGGTACTACATTCACTTTATGTTTGGCTGACAGCAGGGAGGATGGAGAACTGTTTATAAGTGGCATTTGCCCCTAATTAAAAGCAGCACTTCTTGGAGCACTTGGTCTGTAGAAGGACTAGCATCCACAGTGACACATGCTGGGCCCCTGATCCTCTGGTAAGCCTTCTCCACTCTGCAGAGACACACAAACACATTGGTCAACAAGTGAAGAAAATAAGCATATAAACACAGCAAATTACACTTTACACTGGATAATATTTTTTAGGACAATTTTGAGTATTCTGACTGCTCACACTTTTGGTGAACAGTGAGGAGAGTGATACAATACATAACATGTAAGAAATTTAATATGAGAAACAACACAGATGGCTCAGGGAGTGTAGCCATTTCCTGAGACAAATGAAGAACAGTCCTTGTGATAGTGATTGACCAAGTCTGCAGAATATCTCACTCTCTCAGTGGCAGACAGTCAACTCCCTCCATTTTCTAATTCTGCTGGCCCAACATCTGGCTGTCCTGTGTGGAAAGGCCATTATGTCAGGATAGAGGATGAATGAAAGTAGCCATCGACCTGTCTGCGTAGCGACTATCTGGGCAGCCAGTGCCTTGCGAGTTTTGACCAGCTTAATGGAGCACAACAGCTCAGCAACTAATCACCTGTTCTTTCTCATCAGCTGCTTCCCCCACGGGACAGTAATTGATTGTTAAGTGTTTGATGGATCAGACTCAGACTCTGACTGAGCTGACCTGACTCAGTGGAACGTGCAGTACAGTTTGTAGCCCATCTGTGGTTTCATGTTTTTACACTCAGAGAACTTTTTTCATCACAGACTGTAGAGCATTTGTCCACACGTCACATAACTAAGTGTGTCTACTGAGGGTTTTTTCTCTCTCTCTTTCCGTCATTACCCACTCTGTGTAACATACAGTAGTATTACTGTGGACCTCAGTCTGATTAATAGAATGTGTGTATAATGCAATCTCAAAGACACCTACAGAACCATAATTATGTTGCAACATAGGCCTACTAATAATTCTCATATTATCAAATTATTTAGGCTTTTTGTACATATTATTTGGTAATATTTTTGTCTTAAAACTATGTATTTTTTAAAACAGGTGGACATTTTAGATTTCAATTTTCTAACGAGGCAGATAACTGATGGTATGATGATTACAATTGAAGGAATCTCTTGTAACTAGTTTACTTGCTTTGCAAACAATTAAAATGAACTCAACGTCTTGCTTTAGAAAAAAGTAATACCAGTATGTGTGCTGAAAAGAGTCGATCTCCAAAAAAATGAAATGCCAACTGCTTTGATAATAAGACATCAAATCACAAACATATGATATTTATCTCAAATCTGAGCATTTGTTGTTGTTTTGTATGACTATAAATTGAATAACTCTGGGTTTTTTACTTTTGGCAACACATTACACATAATTTGAAGACATCACCTTGGGTTTCTTTTCACAATTTTCTGATATTTTGCAGACCAAACAATAGTCTCGCTTTGCCAGACCTTCCTCCACAGCACTGCGGAGGAGGGTCTGGCTAGTCCACATAGAAATCCGGGATGGGAGAAAAACGTGCTCTTGTTTATTGGCATTTCTTTTAAACCAATCACAATCGTCTTGGGCGGTGATAAGCGCCGAGCCTAGCCACGGTGCCACTGCAAAATAGCCTCGCAAAGGAACTTGTTTTGGTGGAGCATGTGTGCGTTCAAAGGTTGTTTCAGTCATGCAACAGAAAACTCAGATTGGACAGATAGTCTAGCTAGCTGTCTCATTTTATCCTGCAGAGATCTGAGGAGCAGTTAACCATAGTCCTCATAACTCGACCGGAGTTTTAAATTATAACAACGGAATTTCTGGCAGAACGAGAGCAATCTCTGAAGTGGAAGGTCGTGGATATAGACTAACCAAACAATAAATCAATGAATCAAAGAAGCAATCGGCAGATTTGTTGATAATGAAAATAATTAACTCTACCCAGTATTTGAAATGCCTAATTGTCATGTAATGTCATATGTAATCCAAATATCTTACTTGAGTCTGAAAAGCTGGTTGTCTTCCAGCTCTTGCTCCTCTTCAGTCTTTCCTTGACCTCTGTTCCTCAGCCTCTTCTTCCTCTCTACGGGGTCCAGGGTGAGTAAGACCACCAGGCTGGGCTGGAGCAGGTCACTGGGCCAACGGTAAATCTCTGAATCCTCCGCTGGCAGGTTACACACTGCACCACTCACTGCTGTGGCAATGGCATACGCTGCTGTGCTGTGCCAGAATCTGGAGACAGATAGTGGATGGTGGATTGAAAGGTGATCAGGTAACTCACAGGTGGAGTAGGATATGTTAAACATTGAAGTGTAGGTCTAGATCCTAGTGGAATGTCTCTATTGCCCCTGCTATCTCAAAACAGGTCACAAAACAGGCAAACGTCACAACACCTGCAACATCTCAGCTGTCTTTACCTGTCAACGATGACAGGTGTCTTCATGCCCTCCTGGACTATTTGTTCTGCTGTGATGTAGTTCGACAGAGCGTAGAAGGCCCTGCGGATGAGGGGCGGCTCCCGATCAAAGCGGGCCCTCATGGGGGACAGACACTGGGGAGGGGATGGCAAAAGACAGGCCCCAAGAGTATCCCTCAGAGACTCAGTCAGAGTGGTTTTACCTGTGATGGGGAGAGGGAGGGAAGAATCACCTCAAATACAATAGAAGAAACACAAAGGCTGGGAGAGTTTGCAGAGAACAAAAAAATAGAGGTCATCCCATTTTTCCTTTTTAAATGTAATAAGGGACCGAAAGTGACTCTTAAAAAGTTAAAACTCCCATCCTACCTACAGCACATGGTTGAGTTTTCATGAGGTTTGCAAAGAGAATTAGATGAGCGAGCTCTTCAATAAACCATTTTCACAGTGATGTAACTTTCCTGAGGTCATGATACATGATATTCCATTAGGCAAAGCTCGCTGGCAGATAATGGCTTTAGCAGAGACCAACTGGCCATCACTTTAGCAAGACATCTATACATCAGACTGATCCCATATTTATTTATGAGGTAATGGCATTAACCTGTGGCATCCAGGCCCTCTATGACAATAACAGGGAAGTCTGGTTTACTTCTGGCCTCCGCTCTGCTGGCCAGCAGCTCCAGCACAGACTTCGCCTCTGGGATGATGTCACCACACTGCAGAACAGACACACAAAAAAAAATGCCTGCCGTGAGAGTGAGGAAGGAGGGAGTCATGGACAGTTGTGCGCATGAACACACACACACTACTGCGGGCCACCTGGCACTGATAGATAAAGGGAAGCATTAAGAGCATAAACTGTACAGTCTATGATTAAGAGCCACATTGGGCTACACTGCTATACCTCCCTCTACCACCAGAGTGTGCCATGTTGCCATATCTTGCGAATTAAGCAATATTTCTACACTATTATTATTATAATATATATGCATAATTATTATTATTATGTAATTGTAAGACAAGGCTGTGCATATCATAATAGACTATAATAACCTTTTTTAGAACTTCATAGGCCTCCTCAAAACTGTAGAAAACATCAGAATTGATGATGTTGAGAGTAGATGGGTGATATTCTGGCGCTTCTGATGGTACCACATAGTAATCCTTTGACATTTCCATCGTTTGGCTGTCTGCATGAGACCACAGATGCTGAGTCCACAGTTGACCGCCTTCACCTCTCAGGTATGAACACACAAGCACCGGGTCACGCTGTATTAAATCTCGCAATAGTCGCTCTGTCGGGGATGAGCTCTCAGAATTATCGTTTAAAAAGTACCCCTTTAAGAGAGAATCCTTGACATTTGGCAGGAATGAGGACATGGGAGACAAATGACACTCTGGAGGCAAGTCTCTCAACAATTTGTCTTTCAGCTCCCCGTAAAACTTGGCACGTCTGATTCTGTCGCTGCTGCAGACAAGGAGAGAGTAACACCTTCCATAGTTTGGTATTTTTCTGAACACCCGGGGCACCTCTTCTCCCCGGTGCTTTTCTTGAGTTGAAAAGTAGAAGGGTGCTCCATCCAACTCCACTGAAAAAATACGAGAGGACCACTGAGGAAGGACAGACATTGTGCGCCGTGCCATTTGTTTGGCCGGACGTATATTGATCAGTTTCCAATTTGCTTTAATGAAGCTGACTGCGAGGCATTATAAGCTGACCGCTGCACGGAAAACGAAAGTCACTGCGCCAAATAGAGAAAACGAAACTTAGCCACTATCAGCCTGATAGTGGAGGCTAAGTTTCGTTTCAGACTCTATCAGATGGGTTGCGACAGTTATTGCTGTTTCAGATAAATGCTTTCCTGGGCTCTAAGTTATGTTTTAAGAAAACGTGTCAGAGTCACCAGAAGAAATATTTGCTGGATGTGTCACAGTAAGGTGTGTCTCTTTGACATTTTAGCATGTGCTTCTCATATCCTCAGGTGGGACATTATTTAAGGGGTGAAAATGGGTTAAATTAGTATTAGGCTAATTAATATTAAGGAAACAGAGATGATTAAGGGTGGGCTTGCAGAGAAAACAAAATCCCTCTGCATTGCTCTGAAAACTTTTATTGACACTAATTAATAGGCTATATGGCTGAATACGTGCCAAGGATGCAGACTCAGGCACGACATCATTGACAGAACGTCAGCAGGCAACTCAAACAAGCATTTGAGTGCTTTGTTTCTGTTTTAAAAGTCATCAAAAGCAGTGTTAAAAACTGCATTATTATATTTAAAAATCATATCAATATTATCCATATAATGTATCCTGTAAACTCGCCATGACGTTCCTAATTATCATTACTTTTGCATCTGTATAATGATTAATAATAAATAATGGACGCATTATAATTTCGCCCGTATCATTACGTTTCATCACTGCACGTGATCTGACCCAGCTGGGTTTCGTTTTCGATGTTTGTAAACAGAAACTATCGATACGCTCAGCTGATCGAGTTTCTTTCTCTGTTGGCAAAGAGTGCCCTGCAGCCCTTTATTTAAGACGCGTCAACGTCCACAGTGCGAACACAGAAAGTGTGAAAAGGCTGGTTTGAAGATGCAGTTCTCCTCTGTGGTCACGTCTCCGATGCTGCTGCTGCAGCTCTGCATCAGCACCCTGCACTACATTTTGGCCAGCGTCTTTTCAGCAGTTTGTTACTGGAGAACAACCTCACCTGTTGGGGACCAAAGGAAAGTCCGAAATGCCACGACTCCAACTAGTGTCAACTATCATTTTACACGCAAGTGTAATTACAAATGTGGATTTTGTTTCCACACTGCTAAAACATCCTTCGTCCTGCCTCTAGAGGAAGCCAAGAGGGGCCTGAAACTCCTGAAGGAATCAGGTAAGTTTGACAGATCAGTATATTCTGCTCTTGTGTGTGTGGTGTCAAACCTCTTGCATGCAGTTAAATTCAACGCTCTGTTTGTTAGGCATGGAAAAGATCAACTTCTCCGGAGGAGAGCCTTTCTTGCCCGATAAAGGAGAGTTTCTAGGGAAATTAGTGCAGTACTGTAAACAGGACCTCCAGCTCCCGAGTGTCAGCATCGTCAGCAATGGAAGCATGATCAAAGAAACATGGTTTCAGAAATATGGTAAGACTACAATGTGTCAACTTTGTGGGACAAATTAATTCTTCTTCTTCTCTCTCTCTCTCTCTCTCTCTCTCTCTCTCTCTCTCTCTCTCTCTCTCTTTTTTTTTTTATTTTTACCATATTGCACACTAGTTGGGAGCATATTTATTCATGATCTGAAAACTGATGCTCTCTCTCCACCAGGTGACGATCTAGACATCCTGGCTATCTCCTGTGACAGTTTTGATGAAGCAACCAACCAGCTGATTGGCAGAGCTCAGGGCAAGAAGAGCCATGTCGACAACCTGCACAAGATCAGGAACTGGTGCCAGCAGTACAAAGTGGCATTTAAAATCAACTCGGTCATCAACACTTTCAACATAGACGAAGACCTGACAGAGAACATCCTCCAGCTTAACCCAGTCCGCTGGAAGGTAACGACAGAAAGGGAGAGTGGATAATGTTGGCGTATATGGCATCTTGACACACATAGTCACTCTCTCTGTCTGTGCTTCCTGTATTCAGGTGTTTCAGTGTCTGCTGATTGATGGGGAAAATGCAGGAGAGAGCGCCCTGAGAGAGGCAGAGAGGTTCGTCATCAGTGAGCAGCAGTTTCAGGAGTTTCTGGATAGACACAGCAGCGTCTCCTGCCTAGTTCCTGAGTCCAATGAGAAGGTATGGAATTAGAATATTATCAGTGTTATTATCAGTGGCAACAAATATGACTGTAGATATGTTTAAATGCTCTACACATCTTATTTTGGGTAGCCACGGAACATGAACTGTGATATAAATCAGTAAATAGAATTAGGGCTATGCTGACAGTAACAACATTTTAATATTGAGATACATCTCTAAAGAGACAGCAAGTTAAATCTCACCAAAATCTGCCACATTTTAATGAACGAGTGAAAATTAGGCACAAGTTGTAGAGTTTATATATCATTATATGATTATTGCCATAAAATTAATAATACCCACATTATTCATTCTTACATAATATTCCCATTTACTGCCAATATAGAGCACTCTGGCACCCGCCTTCCTGATTTTACAATCCAGGGTATGAATGGGGAATAATCCAAATGCACCCATCACACTGTGCACATCAGTTTGCAAACACAAATAAGAGTGGAGTTCTGTGTAAATGTAGAGTACTATACAAACACTAGGGCTGGGCGATAGGGAGGAAATCAGATATCACGATATTCTTGGCCAAATACCTCGATATTGATATTGCGGCGATATTCTAGGGTTGACAATTGGTGCTTTAACAAAATATCTTCACACTTAGAGTTTAGATAAGTAATCATCAGTAATGTGGACATAATGTCTAAGTGGGGAAAAGGCAATAATAGAACAGCTAGAACTGTCTGGTAAGTTCAGAAAAGTACATCACTTTCCTGTAATGCAGCCTTTAAAACCAGTAAAAGACAACACTTATGTCATATCACGATATTACGATATCCAAAATCTAAGACGATATCTAGTCTCATATCACGATATCGATATAATATCGATATATTGCCCAGCCCTAACAAACGCAATGTTCAAGTAGCATGCCAGCCATATTCATTGGACAAAGGCCCAAACAAAATGTGTCGTGGTGGCAGAGACAAACTCATCCTGCATCTTGTCAGAAATAATACTGGAACATTGTGTTTTGGGAGTGGAGCTACATCAGCAGTGTTGTTAGCGTGCTAATAGTAAGATGCCAGGCCGTTGACTAACATAACTGATATTTCTGGTTGTGCTTGTCTTCACAGATGAGGAATTCCTACCTGATCCTGGATGAATATGTAAGTACTGTATTGTGTTTGGACTTAACACACTCCTCTTAGAATACTACTAACTACTTTTCTTTTTTTTTTTGGCTTCTAACTGTATAATACACAGGTGACTTATCACATCTAATAGGCATATAAATGTGTAATTGATTCACTCTTCTTTCTTCAGATGCGTTTTCTGGACTGTCGAGAGGGGAGGAAGGACCCGTCCAAGTCCATCCTTGATGTCGGTGTGAAGGAGGCCATTTGCTTTAGTGGCTTTGATGAAAAGATGTTTCTTAAGAGAGGAGGGAAATATGTATGGAGCAAAGCCGACATGAAGCTGGAGTGGTGAAAACCTACAACTCGATTTTGATTTACCTTTGCTGTGAGTGATTGCCAGATCATTTGATTTTGTTTAATTGCATATATGTGTGTGTGTGTGTGTGTGTGTGTGTGTGTGTGTGTGTGTGTGTGTGTGTGTGTGTGTGTGTGTTTTTATTTACATGTTTTACTTACAACTTACTGCACTACTTACAGTTGTTGTAAAACAGTGTTAAAAGATGTTAAATTCAATATTGAGTTGATATATATATATATATATATATATATATATGTGTGTGTGTGTGTGTGTGTGTGTGTTGTATATGTATATTGTTTTCTAGCACTGCAGACACTTCTGTGAACAAATATGATTTACTAAAATATTTTTCATAAAAAATATGAAAAGTGTTTTTCATTTTATTTTGGTATGCATGCATGGAGCATGTAGCACTATACATTCTCATAAGACATCCCCTTCTTCCTATATGGCCAATTAAAAGCCAGTCTAAAGGTCCTGACATTAGATATACAGCCATAAGCTGACATGAAGAAAAAAACAAAACATTATACATCATATATGGTTAAACAACTTCAATATAACTACATTTTGCTCATGAACAATTTGTTTCCTGACATCTCCTCCCACTAGAGCACAAACCAGTCACACCGGCGCCTGTAACAGCATGATATAACTTATAATAATTTGCTAAATTGTGTTAGCAACCTGATAAACAAATGCTGTTCAAACATAGTTTTGAAGTGCATTTAAATTCTTCTACTTTGCCTTCATTGGTAAATGGACATTTTATAAGGAAGTTAAATTCCTGAGAGAAAACATGTAGCAATATGTTTTTATTTTTTCTCTGTCTTGATAAAGGTTGGTGAACTGTGTGAACACCAGAGATAACAATGGAAATAAGTCCAGGACTTTATCGTTCTATCCCTGACAATATATCACCATGTCGTCAATAAAATAAAAAAAAACCTTCACGTGAGGTCATACATTACAAAGGTTTCACTTCAGTCCTGCAACTGAGAGTGAATGAAATGAAACTAAACTGAACCTCGATTTGACTTAAGAGCCTCTGGAGTTCAAGAGAACCTACTCTGTTTTATCAGCTGATTGTTTTAAAGGGGTTGATTCACTCAAATTCACCAAAAAACAAATTTTATGCTTGATACACATGCTGATGATTTTGGTTTTAATACGGAGGCAAATGAAATGTAGTGTGTGGTGCTCACATTGAAACTAAAACTTCATTCACCTCCATTGCATTAAGGTTGTATTATTGGTCCAGGATATCTGCAAACTACAGCATCTACATGGCTTTATACCACTAGAGGGAAGTGAGCAAATATGTATTGAACCGAGTCTTAGAAAAAAAAAAAAAAAAAGGCGATTGCAGTATTTCGACAGCAAGAGGCGCTGTCGTTTATAAAAAGGCGGTAGGTCGGTACTGCGCTCTCCTTAGCGGCAGCAGACAGGGAAGCCTCTCACGAACAAATGGCGTCCCTCCAGTGCGGAGCAGCTGATTTCCTACCGAGCACGGCAGCACGAACGGTGGAGAGGTAAACACACCGCCTCCGGATTTCTTTGCAACAATATAGCCTCTTTGCAACAATATAGCCTTTTGCTTTTCGCAGGATTCGTGTAGCAGTGACGGCTGTACGTTGGGCACTCTTCAGTAATCGAGATTAGACCGCTGTTCAGGGTGTACAAACAGTCCTACTGTCAAGCAAAACATATAGGAGAGTGTCAGCTGCAGTTTGTGCTTCCCTCTGGTTTGCTTGTTTATCTTCGCTGCTTTCCCCCCTCCTCGCCGTTGGTTGTTGGTGTTAGTGTTTCACCAGGGCCTGATCTCAGGCGCTGTAGGCAACAGTAGCAGGTCAAATGTTTCCATCCCGACTTTGGAGAGACACATAATGAACATGGGCATCACCCCTTCAGCGATATCCTCCTCCGCCTGACTGGTTGGCCGCCTCTTCGTTAATCCCATTCAGGAGATCATCTTTTCAACCCTTACTTGAGGTTACACCATCAAGACGGCGTTATCTCAGAAAGCCAGGTAAGGTTTTGCGCTTTTATTCAGTGTAACGTTAACACAGCTGTAGCAGCCTGTAATGTCTCAATTAGAAACTACTGTCGCATTTTATTTTCGCCATTTTCTCGTTTTTGCAGCAAGATATGCTGCACTTTGGCTCACAGTCAGACTACCTGCGGTGTCTTACGTATAATTTATTAAGTTTTAACTCTTTGTTGACCTATTTTTGAGTAAACAGCTGTCAGGAATACATGACAAAGCACTGGCTGCAGGTATAGCTGCTTCAAAATTACATCAGTAAGGGTTCCAGTGTGTATGTGTGTTTCCATATGGCTGTTTGTTGCTGACACTTGATCAAAGTTGCTGCAATTGTTGTTCACCATAGCCCACAAATCGTACTAGCTTGCCATAACAGCAGCTGCAAAGTGTTGCATCTGAACTCCAAGCATAACATGCTCAGAAATGGATTGCTCCACAAGAGCTCTGAAAGGTCACTCACTGCCCTGCCATTTCCATTTTAAGCAGCAGCAGCCCCCCTCGAAGTACAGTCAGGTTATAGGCAAAGCTATGACACTGGGCTATTAGAATATCAGAGCTTTCCTGCAGTTGGCGCTGGCCAAGGTTGAAATTGAAATTAATTTCTAATGTCTGTGCTACCTGTACATCGTGTTCTCATCTCTCTCCTCTCAGGTAGGCTAACATGTCTGTGTCTTGTCTTTTTTTCAGCTAAGGAAGCCACAATATGGTCAGCTCTCTGTAGAAATAATAAGACAATAAGACATTACGCATTCAACTCACATTGAAACTTTGAAGACTGGGTGCAGGATCCTTAATGTCGATAATACCGGTAATAGGCAATTAGGACAGCACTCCCAATTGATACCTTTTGTTGCAAGATGCCCTTTGGCGTGTTTCTCAGGCAATCTCAAACAATGCAGCAGCTTAAATGCTCCCTGTAAAGACATGTCCATTAAATGTCAGTATGTGGAGGTCAATATGTGGAGATTACAGCTGGTTTACTTTCACATGGTGTGTTCAAGTGCCTGGTTTTGTCACTGAGTTAGCTTGAAATACATACTAACATATGAGGTCCATCCTGTGTTATAAACCTTGACTTTTAAGATCCCTCTCAATGTGTGCTATTAATTCTCTCTCCAATTTCATGCTTCTAGTCATTATCACAGGAGCTACATAGTGAAACACACACTTTCTCTCTCACACACATATGAACACATATTTAGGGAATGTTCCACGAAGTGGAATTTGACTGACGTGCAGGCGATGTTGTGATGCACTTTTTCCACTCTCCTCTGAAAGAGCCCGTTCCCATTGGGGGAATAAATGCTTCAAGCCACGGCTTTGCTGCTGCTGCACATTTGTTCAAAATAAGAGAAAGATGGTCTTGTACAAAACAGTAACGCATTCCTCAGAGTGACCAGCAGCAGTCAGCATGTTCCCAGAGGAAGGTGGAGATGAGTTTACTTAAGAGTGAGAAGGAATGAGGTTACAATGCCCAGATTCCAGTCCAGTGGGAACATAGTTCAAATACAAACACACACACACACACACACACAGAAACATACGTATACAGGTGTCCACATATGAAGGGCGCGTAATATAGACAAGGAGGGGCTGGGATTGTTTTGGTGGTGCTGGTCCATGGTGCTGCCTGACCTTGTAATAAAAAGTTTACCTGCTACGTTTTTGAAAAGGATCTCTGCCGGATAGGTTAATGTGTTGGTGATAAGGCACTTTGGTAAACATAATGGATATTCTGATTCCAGGAAAGTCTGTAACTGGATTAGTTTTAACATTAGGTCGGGCCTTTTGAGCAATCTTTGTTTATCTTTGTCAAACTATTGTTCTGCAAAACAAAGCACCCAATTTTTTTTTTTTTTATTATTTTTTATGGATGAAAATAATACAATGAGAGTAGTAACTTTAATATTGTTGCCTTTGCTGTAAATACCTTCTTGTGCTTGATTTGTAGGATGTCATTTTGGATTCTGTTGCAATCGCACAAGTGTGTCTAGGGAATAAACAAGGAAGTGCTTTGGTTTTTCCAGACTGAAGAGGCTATCTGTGAGGGCAAGACAATACTGAATGTAAATCTTCTGTGGTTAGGTAACTGATGTTTCTAAAGCCACTTAGTTGTCTCAGATATACAGTACATTACTGCAGTGTACAACTTGTTGAATTGCTCTTTATATTCTAGTAACATTTACACGTCTGGTGAAGTCATTTAGGCATAATCTGACTCCAGGGTTTGTACTGCCAAGGATTATGCAACATCTTAAATGCCATTTCAGCAAGGTTTTTGTGAGTGAGTGTTCAGGGTGCCAGTTTCCAGGTGTACTGTGCGTGCATGTGGGGTTCAGGCATGGGAAGTGTATAAACCAGATAGTCAACAATGCAATCACTCGAGTTCTAAATAGCTGGTGAAAATGATGTTTATTGCTCAGAGAGCGCTTTAGCTCTGTGTTATGGCTTCTATCCAGCCAGTGAGGATTGCGTTAGGATGAGAGAGTGTGTGTGTGTGTGTGTGTGTGTGTGTGTGTGTGTGTGAGATTTTTGAACTGCTCTCGCAGGCTCCATTTTCTCAGATAGGTAGGGCTCGTTATGTAGTAAGTGCACCACAGATTCTACTGACCGTCTGACACTTTCCAAGATTTAGCATTTCAGGAATGTGTAAATTGCAGCAACGCATTAGGGTTGAGCGAGTCCCACACAAACAAGCATCGAGAGTCCAGTCATTTTAGATCAGAAAAAGAGTGAACTTTATGTGACCATGCCATTGAGCTCAGTATATCTTCGGACATTGGAACAAAAAGCCATTTTCCTCTAATATAGGAAACATGCTCTTAGGATTTCCTGTGACATACAAAATTGATTGTATGCATCATACTATCTGTTGAGTGGCTTTCAAGCCGTGATACTTCAGTGCTATCCATCCATCCATACATTCCATTGCAACTCTGGATACATTTTTATTTGGTGGCAGATTTTTCTGCAGACTCCTGCAGAAAATGGCCTGGAAATAGATCAGATCAACAGCATTATATCAAGATCAGAATCAGAAAAGGCTGTATTGGCACAATAAGTTACACTTCTGTGGAATTTGCCTTGGTGAATGGTGCATAAATAAAACAAACATTAATAATAAACATTAATATTAAATAAACAAATACAGAAACAAATATATACATACAGCTGAGATCTGGTGTTTTACCTTTGACTGTTGAAACAGGACGATATGTTAATGTAGAAGAGGAAAAACGGATCTGTCCCATGTGTTTGAATGATATAGAAAATGAGTTCCATTTTGTTTTCTATTGTCCTTTTTATTGTGAACAGCGTGATTTTCTTTCTTGTTTTGATTCGTAGGATAAAAGCAGAGATTGACTTGGTAAATATGGATGATGCTCAAAGACTGAGATGGCTGTTCACATATGAAACATATAAATTAGCCAATTATCTAGATAAAGCTTGGGAGAAGAGGAAAAAAGCTCTTTATCGAGATGAATTGTAGATGAGAATTTGTTGTTTGTGTGTGGTGTGTACGTGTATATACATATATGTATGTGTATATGTATGTATTTGTATTCATGTATTTCTCCAAATGATTTGTATATGCGACGGGAAGATGTTATAAATAAGTAAATTTGTGGTGTCTTGTAATCCCATGTGGGATGGGCCAAAATGTTTGGCATGACACAGAAATAAAACATAACATACATAAAACATAACATACAAAATAACTGTTGCATAAGAAAAAATAGGCTTAATGGGTTGAGTGCAGAATCTGCAAATAATATATAGTATGTGCAGATTCTCCAGGATATAGGTTAATGCAAAGTGTAGTGACTGGGGATGTGGTGGGGTGGGGGGTATTTAAGGATATTTTATTGTAAGATATTTCTAGTGCAGCTATAATTTTTTTATAGGAGGAAAATAAATTAATCAAAACATTTCTAAAACATTTGCAGTTCAAATTTTTGCGTCTGTCCCATGCATTCACACTGCGTGGGCTTCTTTTTAAAGTTACTAATTTGGAAAAAAGTCCGGAAGGAATATTTTGTTGGAGGAGAGACTAGTTTTCCACCCAGGGTAACGTCAATAGACTATAGGCCAACAACAAATGATGTTTCATGTTCATTAAAGGGGTACAACTCACACTCCAGGTCGACTGGGAATTTGCTCTAACTATGTCTGTCTCTATCACTGATGCTCCCCACCTACACATAAAAACAGCCGAATAAATGTGTTCAGGCTTGTACTCTGCTGAAAGCCATTCTCTGAAATGTTGGAAATCACTAACTGAGGTATAGTAGATGAGTCAGGAGGTAGGGCTGTGATCTGGGAGTGGCAGTGGTGAGCCAAAAGATGGTGCAACCTGGCATATACTTTATGCTTGGGGAGAAGAAAACCGATGAGCGGCACATTGACTATGCCTTTGTTCAGGACAGATCTGATTACATTACGACTCAGCCTGCTTTAAGTCTTTGGGCATATGCTCCTAAATAGCTATTAACTAGCTTATTTGTCTACCTTTGGAAGGGCCTGACTAATACTTGGAACACAGTTAGGGTCTAAGCACTAATGAAGTCAGTCAAAAGTAATTGCAACCGCATTCCAATTATTGCTGGGTGTAGTTTTCCACACATCAAAGTTACTTAGCTTTGCTGAGGACTTGAGGCGTGCAGCCTACAACTCTTTATCTGACAGCTCACTGCGGTTGCTCCTTCTTGTTCCATTATCATCTTGGGAAAATAATTTAAAAAAAAGATCCACTGCCCAAAAGATACAGATGCTATCTTGTTTTGTAGACACACTTTTGATAACCAATTGTGCTTAGTGCTAATCATGGTGACAAACCCATTGTGTCTTCTCTGGCTGCTCCACAATAAAAGCCAGCATTTTTGGTCAGTTGAACGCTTTTGATGTGAAGCAGCAGCAGTAGGTAATTTTGGGTTTGCATTAGCAGTAACTTGAAGTAAAGTCAACAGTGAGGCAGGCATCGTTTTCCTGTGAATCTTTCCTGCTTAGGTAGGCAATCTAAATCCAGTGAGGGAATGGTGGACTCTGCCACTACTAATAAAAACTACTATATAAAAAAGTAATTTCTGATTGCAAATTCATTTAAAAAAAAAAAAGCTATTGCAGGAAAAAAAGCCGACCATAGATGGTGTCAAAAATGGGGGTTGATTTCATGATAATCTTAAGGATTATAACTTTAACTGAGGTGAAAATGATTGGCTAGGTTTCTTTTTGGCCTTTTGTGATTTTACATTTCTGGGCAGTAGTAGTGGCCACAACGTGTCTGATCAGTTTGCCTTCACCACTGCTAGCACTTTGAGTTTGGCCTGCAGTGTCCGGTCCTTAGGAAGGATAATGAGACTACAGCTCAGGGTATCTGAAAATAATAGTTTAATCAGTAATTCTGATAACCATTTCCTCCCAATCTTATTACTGTCAGCTATCCTTGTAGAATAATTATGTCCCAACCCTAATAGTCAGTGCTTCACTTGTGGCAGCTCTACCTACACTCTCACTGACTTGAGAACATAAACCTATAAAAACCTGAAGAGAATATACATGTCTGCATATGGGATATAACATCTCAAATAAGACCAAGCAAAGTGTATGCACTGTAATTTCATAAGAAAGCTGAGTAGATGAAGCAAGTGTCACCATTGTGTTGTAATTTCTCTTTTCTTCACTCTTTTGATATGTAAAGTCACACAGAGACATTTGCCTTTGGAGTGTTTCCTCTCCTCATTTTTAGTGGGTTTACATCCTTTGTGTATCAGCAACAAACCCAACAACAGGACGCCAGCGCATTTCCTAAGGTAGTTTTTGGCTTCCTCCTTTCCATTCTCCTGCAATAGGACTTAGAGACTGGGTTCGCTTCACAAGGCAGCAGCTCACCAAACAGCAAGGAGGGCAGAACAATGAGTGAGAGACAGAATGTGCTGCTGTGGTGAGATATACAAGATGTGAGAGAGCCCTCTGTGGCAGATAATATGTTGGAGTGTCCATGGAGACTGAAGGAAGGTAGCAAAAGAGGAGTCCTGAGATCCAGGGATGACACATAGAGCGTGACAATTCTTGAGTCTATATCGTTTTGTCTGCATTGCCCCAACTCAGCGATTACTGAAATTGCTTGTGAATTGTTTTGCCTGCTGGAGAGTGTCACCGTACTTTGCAGATTGGCCTCGGAGTGCCTCTCTGTTTGAGTGGCTCTCTCCTCCCATGAGCATGATAACTCTCTTGTCCAGTGGAGTGATGGCAGCCCTCATCGTGAAGCAGTCACACTCGTTAGTTTGGTACTAGCTTTGTAGTGTTCTCGTCAAACTGATTTCAGTGAAAGGACAAAACTGTTGATCTGATGACTCCCATTTAATTGTCTCAATAAGCATGCAATCACTTTTAAAGTGTAGTGAAATGGCACATATTGTTCTTTTTGCCTTGTGTACGCTGTTTGCAGTTGTCACCATGCCAATCACACACTGAATGTTGAACCTCCTCGAGGCATGTAAAAGAAATCAATTGCAAAGGTGATATTCATGATTGAAACATTTTAATTCAAGTTATCTTAGTCAAATTAAGGTAGGAATTTAGTCAGCATGATTGGATCATACATGCATCAGTCATTATTTAACAAATACATTTTTTTGTAATTTCAGTGTTACACGCAAATGGCAAGTGGTGGTGGAAAATTCAGCAAATATCCTATTTATCCTCTGTTTTGTGGCTCTTATAAGGGGTTTTCTATGGGCTGCTACATGTTTTTTTGGCTAGTGGCCATTGAGGCCTCTTTTTTGTTTTTCAGAAACGCTGACAGCAGTAAGCTGAAGTGTCATTAGTTACGTCACTTTCAGACAACCTGTTATAAAGACCTCATTTGTTGGTTTTTTAGCAACTACCCTCGGCGGGTGTGAGCATTTAGTTTGCTGTGTTGACGAAAATTGAGAATTCTTTGGAGAAAAGAACTGTCAATTTAGTAAAAGCCCCCATTAATAGACATCCAAGTGCGTTTGTTTTTTTGCATGTTGTTTTGGATGGAAATTCACAAGTAATTCTAATGGGGCTTACTTCAAAGATAAAACTGGTAAAAAAAAAAACTGGCACACTAATCCAAATTAAGGCTACAACATTACCAAACAAAACTGAGTTTCGACACAGTACATTTTGCCAGTTTTGTTAGATTCTGTTTTGGATGCTAGTACAAAGTGAATTCTGGATGGATGGATATAGCGGTCTTTAATGATTTAGCTGTCTTTAATGACATAACGAAAATAACTTCCCGTAATAACAAAAATAAGAGAGCAGTTGAGTCCAAACATGTTTATAGAGGCCGAGAGGTTTCATGGCATTAGAACAATGTCTGGATTGGGTGTGTGGAAGATTTTGCTTCTATAAATACAGTACAGGTAACATTTCAAGATTGTCAGAATATCCACATAATGGCCTAAGAGTTTAATCAGATTATTCACTGTAGTCTGGTAATGGTGTGCATGTTAGCACATTGACTAAAGCCAGAGAGCAGTGAGTGACAATAGTTTGCCAGCAAAGTCGACCCTTTGCTCGGGCTCTCTGCATCTGTCAATAGAAATGGGCTCAATGTGGCACGCCTGTCATCTTCACTTAGCTTCTGAGACACTAATGTGAGCCTCGATGGCTTTTTTGGAGAGGAGAGCAGGCCCATTGTTACTGCTTAGAGCCTTGTTTTAAGCACTTAAGGGGTTGGCAATGTATGACTCTCAAATAAGGACATTGTTCTAGCGGTCTTGTTTTTTCATGTTCTTTGTTATTCTTCTTGTAGAGTTATTCTGTATGTTGTCACCATTGTTCAGTACAGTCACACCCTGAACAATAAGACTTTGTAAGCTGGAATAGCCTCTTGACTCAGCCACTAACCATCATTTTGCTCACAAATATGGCATCAAGTCTGCTTTCGTTCTTGTGAAATCAAAACGGCAGGGTGTGGGGTTTGCTGTGTCCTCCAGGTAGGAGGAGGAGTGTGGAAATGGACTTACTCAAGTCGAAAAAGTAGAGCTTTTGGAAACTTAGAAGTCAATAAGTGTCGCCCAACCAGTTGGGCAACATGAATTTGTTTTTTCAATGTAGACTCTTTAAAACCTAAAGGGAAAAACACAGAACCTTTCAAATGCTACTGAATCTCATATCAATATTTACAGTTATTAAGTACTGCCAAAGCCTTGGCTTGTTACGAGTCTACTTAAGAGGCTCACAGCGGTGTGGAAAATTGCCCTTTTTTTATTATAACATCAGATGATTTCTTGCGTTTTCTCCCCTTTTCTTACTGTTTTTTTCTTTTTTGCCCAATTTCACTCTTTTTTTGCATGATCACTGACATTTCCTTCCTCGTTCTTTTTTTGTCCCAACTCACTTGTCTGTTTTTGTTCTGCTTTGTTTCTGTCTTTTGTCTTCAGGCAACTTTATGTTTCTACGACTGGTGGCATTGACGCTGTGAGACTGTTATCTCTCCTGACAGACTGTGTTTCCTTGTAAATGTGGTTTTAAGCTTTGTGTGCTCAGAGTTTCCTCTACCTGTTAACACAGTTGCAAACATAACGACTATTACGCCATTGTAACTTATGAATTGAATGCAGTTTTTCCTTTTTTTTTTTTTTTTCAGTTGTATTCCTCCATGGGGGAGTGCTGATAAGAGAATAAACTGGTCCTTGAGGTCATGCTATACTTCTTTTGTCCTAGTGGTTTTGCTGATATGATCATCATCAATCATGTTTACATTTTGAGTAGAAGGCTGAGATCAGGTTTGCTCGATCAGAAGAGACAAATTTGGCATTACGGAGGAAAAAACAAATTGCAAAACAATACTCAGCTGCTGTCTAGCCTGGTTAGTGTTGTCGTCACTATCAACAAACCCAAGTGAACTGGCAAGTGAAGCAAGTACAAACCAGCTCAGGCAGACAGAGTATAGCTCTTGCAGTAACTATATACTCTGCTTAGAGAGAGGATACTTAGCTTGCATTGCAGCAGAAAAATGGCAAGAGACCAAGTAGACATGAGACTACGGGTTTTTCGCCCTACATACCCACTGTCAGCATATGTCTGGCCCAGACTGCAAAACGGACTTTGACTTGATGGACACCACACACACACACACACACACACACACACACACGCGCACGCACAGCTTCCCCACACCTCTCACAATGCCAAAATACATCTGTATGATTGTGTAACTCCTCAGGGCCTGGACAAACTAGGCCTATCACCACTATTAGTGATCCCCCTTCACATCAAGGACAGATGGAGACTGTCCCTAATTGCTGTCCCTCCACGAAGGTATGTCACCTTTCACATTCAACGATTGAGCTGTCCAAAAATAAAGTCCTTATGTGTGCTTTGGGTTATGAATGTGGATTAGTGGATGGAGTACGTGGGTCATGGCTTTGTATTGCATGAGCTACATCAACCTATCGCCCATATACAACCGTGACCTACATTCTGGCTATAATAAACCTGCTCGAAATAGAACCTGGCATGATTTCTCAATGGTATTTTTCCAGAGACATTAGCAGTGATATGTCCTTACTGTGTATTGCAGTGACGTGTCTCACATTGATTTTATTTTAATAGTGCACCAATGTTGCAATTCAGAAGAAGACAGAATGTAAATATATTGGAGGTTGTAAATTTACTGACAGGTAATTTATTTTATTAACTATTGTGACTCGATTGTCGTCTTATACGTATGTACTTCTGGGATTTACATTTGCACGACTGTTTGAGAGGAATCATTTATTATTGTATGAATAATGCCCAAGATGTTGATTACTATCCAGGCAAGGGCAGAATTTGTGCCTCAAATTACTGTTGTGTTTTTGACCATAGGTGATGTGCTGTACACCTTTTTTGTAAGGCTATAACACCTATGTCATCTTATATGAGGAAGAAGATTTCCACATATGTTTATGTCTCTGGTTAAGGTAAAGGTTGTAAACATCGTACCCTGTGTTGGGACTCAAAGATTATTGCTATCAGTTATTCTCCAGGTAGCCATCAAAAGGTGAACAGTTTATTATATTGTTTAATATATAACCGCTTATCATTTGTCTTCTTGCAAGATTGAGCATTGGCAGGATCTACTCTAAGTTCACTGCAGTGCTCACTGTGAGATGCGGAGGTTTTAATAATACTGTTGTATAGACATTAGTTGTCTAACGTAGGTGTAATTTGTACCCTGCATTGGTCACATTATGTACTTACCAACCATGCTTTCATGTTGTCACCAGGCAGTGAACAAAACAGCTTGTAGAATATAATGTAACTGTAACATTTTGCAATAATTCAAATGTACTGTATGCACTAGGACAAAATACAAAATAATACGAATGATTGATAGGAACACCCGTAAATACAATGCAGTATAGAACTATAATGTGTTGCTTCAAAATTTTACAACTCTCAACACAACGAAAGTTGGACCTTCTAAATTATTATAAGGGAAGCACATCATCATTTTCTACTTTTATATAGGCATTTTACTGTTTTCAGTTTCAGCGGCCCTGTCAACATCTGCTATGCTGGCCTAATTCATTCATTTGCAAATCAAGTCCAAAAACAAAATGCATTACATACAGCACAGTTAATCATTAGTTACTGAAGTATATTCCCCTCTCAATGGTATGAGCTCCTTTCTGTGCAATAGTTGTAATCTAAACACAACAGAGGGCTCAGCCCAGTTAACTTTTTAAAAAAAGACACTGAAAATTAGACATACCTTAGAGTGAACTGTGCCTAATTATATACACAGCACATGCTATATAAATATACTTTATACACAGGATATAGCCTAAAAAGGACAAAACTAACAAACAAGACAAAAATGACCAAAATAAGCAAAACAAAAACACCAGCAACAAAAATAAAAAAATAAGATATTATACAAAATAATAATTTTGCACGTCATTCTACTTGCTCAGCCATTTGTTGAAGAATAGGCAGAGTGGAGCAGAAGTAGTCAAGTAAATTCACAAATCACAAATTTGCCTCAGTGTGCTATAGAATCTGCACAGCATACGACACCCTCTGTCCTTTTCAACCCTCGCTACGGATAAGGAGAAATTCCCCCCAAAAAACTGGGGATTTCTCTCCTTGGACAGACACACATGCAATAGATATCGTGTGTACAGAGTAGACCAACATGATACAATCATAATATAGACAATCCATATGACAAAATGACACACAGAACGTGAACATATATGAAAAAGATGACATTTCATAAAATATTGACAATCATTGTTTAATGATTCTGATCATTTACTTGTTAATGTGGGTTGTACTGAAAAAAATGCCTAATGTACTTTTCTAAATAAATCTTTCATAGAGGAAAAATCTGAATTTTTAAGATATTGGGGATCAAATGATTGTTAACATGGTAGACGATCAATGAAGGGAAAAAAATAAATTGCATTCCTAATGGGGAATAAGCTCCCTCTGGAATCCGAAGCGCCTACCATGGGATTTTTTTATGCTTCATTCTACAGTATGATTTTTTTTTTTTTAATAACCACATTGTCTGTATGCATGTGTGCTTGACCGTGTGCGTGGTTTCGCTGTGATCTGTTCTGCCGATTTGTTCTGTTGCCCAGAGGGAGCTTTCAAACAGGGTGACAAGAAATAATCGCTGACAGTTAAGGTGAGCTGAGGGAGTCTTGAAAATGGACGTTATCGTTGTCCCCTCTCTCTTTTTTACTCGGTCTCCTTTTTTCTGCAGCAGTGGACACAGAGTATATTACATAAATGAAGGGGCTTTTGAGGGAGTGAATGGCAGGAACGAACAGGGGAGTGAAGAGCAGACGGCAGGATCACTAAGTGCTAATTACAGACCCTGAACTCCCTCAGATGAAATTGCTGTTTATTGGGCTGTGATTTCAGGTGATTCAAAATGTAGATTTTTGTCAACATGTGTTTGTTGATGTGGAATGCACTCCATAGCACATAATTGTAGCAGTATGCCAGGCATAAAATGTTGACAAGAGTAAACTTGAGGTTAGATTGTGTTTCCCTGATAAAGCCAGTCGGCACAAAAGTTTTTCCGAGTCAGCTGGTATCATATCCTGCTTCTCACTACATTAATTCTGCTGCAGCAAATAAGGACACAATTGAACATCTACTGTATTGGCTAGCCATATTCCAGCCCTGTCTTCTTCTCTAGCTGGCCTTCAGTTTCCATCCTCTCTGACTTGTCTAATTGTTTGACAGCACATTCTTGTAAATCAGCTGAAGGACATGTGTTGAAAGACTGTTAATCTGTGCGTTATGTGTGCCCAAAAAGAAATCCGCTAACAGTTGCAGCTTTCTTTCACATCAGCCACAGGTGAGTTATATAAATCGTCTGATGCAATGCTTTGACATTATATAATATCACACAGGAAAGCTGTCGGACCAGGTGAAAATGGACCGCTGAAAGATTGTTTCCCAGTGTTCTCTCTCCTCTGTAGGAGTAAACGACGAGTGTACACACAAGTGCAGTGAGGACACTTAGTTGATTTTAGTTCCTAGTAAATGTAAAGCCTTCATCGCTATGCAGTGCGAGGCTTCATGTTGTATCTCTGTCTGAGTCTATTGAAGTGAGAATTTGCATTTTGCTGTTTTCTTTGCACAATAAGCTGCTTTTATTTGAATACAGAGAAGAGCTGGTCTCTTGTGTGGACAATGACAAGAGTAACAGCAAAAACACTTAATATCAGTCTAGTATAATTTTGAAAACATCTTAAAATTGATTGTTTTGAGCACCAATAGTACAGAACAAGAAAATATATCAAAAATATTCTTTACAATAAAATAAGTCAGTCAAAAGTGTTTGTCCACTAATCGATTAATTGATTTGTCGTTCATTACTAAAGATCATGGACAATCGTTTGGATTTCAATTGGCTGTGATAATAAATTGGGACTGACTGTTGCTGGCTTATAGACACATTACCAAGAAATAAACTTACAGTATTATGCAATATCTGCACTTTATCTGTCAAAGGCATGTTTTGACAAGTCAGGTTTTATAACCTCTCAGTGCAATTTGAGATATCTCTTGGAAGCAGCATGGTAATTTAATCAGATCTACTATGAAAATGAGGATATAGAGGCCACGTCATGCAGTCATTTCCACAACGTAATGAGATAAGAGATGCCGTTATACTGTATGTGTGCAAGTCTTTGTCTGGTCTTGTGTTATGGCTCTTCTAAGTAGCAGTTAAAGGTTGACATCACTGGAGTGAGGACATTTAGTGATTGTGAGTTCTTGGGCAGTTTGCTTCTAAGATTAGAATTAGGTTTAGGGCTTAAAGTTAGGTTTGCTGTCTGTTGTTCCTGTGTATATCCATGTGAGTGGTTAATATCTGTTGTTTTGTGTACTGTAAGTGACGTCTTTGTTGCACAACATGAAGGAAAAAAAACTTTAATGGATGATATCATACTGCAGCAAGAAATCTCTGCCACTTCAAGCTGCCTGGAGAAGTTCTCCTAAATTGGTCCTGTATGACCATTTCCAGTCGTGTGTGTGTGTCTGTCTTGGTTATGGAGTGTGTGTGTGTCTTGGTTATGGAGTGTGTGTGTGTCTTGGTTATGGAGTGTGTGTGTGTGTGTGTCTTGGTTATGGAGTCATTATTGCACAAGTGCTGCTGTAGCCAGTGAAGCTATGCGTGTAGCCCCTTCAGACTGATGACTGACACATGGTGACCACTGCCAAGGATGGATGTTTGACTTGTGACTCCCGCTCGCTGACCTGACCTTTTTAGACGCATAATATTCTGGGGGTCTATATCTCAAATGAGCACACACATACAGAGTGCATGAGAGGCTTCCATGCACAGTACCATTACTCTGAATATAATGTTTGTGTGTGTGTGTTTCCGAGTGATAATGGGCCATCTAGTTAATAATGCAGCAGAGGAATTGCGCTGCTCTGCCTTTTCTCATGAAAACGCATCTCTCTCTCTCTCTCTCTCTCTCTCTCTCCCCCCCCTCAGGCCATCCTTACAAAACTATTTCATTTGTCCCCATCGACCCTTTCGGTCAGTAGTATAAGCACAGCCAATATAAAGTCTGGGAGGAGAGAAACAGATTTGAATGTTAAAGCACACACCATTAGGATGTTCTACTCTGCAGTGCAATTTACTTTTTACCGCCCTTTTTTTTTTTTTTGGCCTCAGAGCTAATGGAGATTAGCAGCTTAGACATAGAGACAGATAAAGAAACAGACTCCTTTCAGTCCTCTTGGAACTGCTGTCATTCAAGTCATCAGCTGCACAGTTTTGAGACTCACCCTTCTGAGGCCTTTGTTTTAAACATGAGTCCTCTGATGTATCTGTCGTGGAAATTGTAATGAGGAGTGAAGAAATAATAGTTCGATGAGACCAAAATTGTATTTGTTGTATTTATTTATTAACAGAGATTGAAACAGTTAATAGTTTTTAGCTTGAAGGACAGAGCTCTGCGCCCCCTGGACGGCGGTTCAGAGTCTGACCAAGAGTAGCGTTGTCTTTGCTCTCCTCAAGCAAGACACTGCTACTGGAGTGTCAAAAAGAACACGTCTCCATCTAATTTCTTTTATTTAGATCTTGTTATTCCTTTGTCCCTGTGAAAAGAAAAGAAACATTGGGTCTGCCATCAGTAAGGACCTCTCTTACAGTAGCAGCTCAGGGAGCGAGGAAGATTCCCAATGGAGAGTGAGGATACATAAGTACATCCTATAAGGAAGTCTATTATTAGACACACTCATTGGAAATCTGTGAATGATTGGAAATTGCAGCTGACGATGCAAAGTGCATCACTACACTTTGTTGAAAATGTCTTTATTAGGAGTAACCCCTTGAGATGCACCATCTCGTTTTCGAGGGGGTCCTTAACAATAATTGAATACACAGTACAATCATAATTTGATATAACAGTTAACAAAACAGAAACAGACAAGCAAAAAAAGAGAGAAAAAACAAACATCAGTCAGTCATAATCAAGTTTGTGACAAAGCAAGAATGAAACTGGATACTACTCATAATATTAGAAGAGGTGTTATGTTGTTGTGGAGGATTAAGGACAGATACAGTTGGTACTGTAATAGGAAAACAGGGCATTTTTAAAGGATGGGAGAGATAGAATGGACCGAATATTTACAGGTAGATTATTCCAATCTGAGGGGGCTTTAAACCTAAAGGCTTTCTTAGCTGTTGAGAAATGTACAGCAGGGACAGAAAAAAAAGTTGTGTAGAGTGTCTCAAGTGGTAGGTGGAGGAAAAGGGTACCATAAGCTGTTTAAGATGGCTAGGGTAATTGCAATGTATACATTTGTAAATAAACAGCAACCAATGCTGATGTCTTCTTATTGAGGGTGATGGAAGAGCAAGTTTTTCATACATAATACAATGATGAATAGTAACAGGACATCGAAGAACAAATCTACAGATTCTATTCTACTTTAAACTACAAGCAGAGAGAAAAAAGACTAGAAGACAGCAATTTAGGTGTCGGAAGAGTTTTTTTGTTATTCATCAATGTATGTTCAGTGAGGGTTACAGAAGCCAGGTGGCATCTTCTTTTCACTACTTTAACATACACAGTCAAGAAGATGAATACAGTCCATTAATGTATTCCCCCCGCATAGCATATTATTTAATCTAGAATATGTTGAACACGTTAAACGTTTATTTTACACGTCATCAATGTATCATTAAACACAATTTCAGAAGGTACAATGATCATATATAAGCCGCGTGAAATGGGGAACCCCAAATAAGCTACTAAAAGCTTTTCGGAGGGGGCCCGATAACAATGAACAACAGATAATATACAAACCAAAAACTCAATTTACAATAGACACAAAATAGACAATACAGAATACAACAGAATAAAGATACTTAGACCAGACTAAGACATACTTAGACTAACATAGACAAATACTACAAACAGACGATCCCAGCACAAACTATAGCACTTAAAGAATAATCAACAATCATGTTATGAGCAATTTTTCCTTGAGACTTTTCTTGAAGATGGAGACAGAATACGACAATTTCAAATTTTCCTCAAGCTCGTTCCAGATCTGCGGTCCCCTACAAACTACACTCAGGCTCGTATACTTTAGTCTTCGTTTTTTGCCAGTGATTAGGTGTTTTTCCCTTGTGCCATAAGTGTGCAGGGGATGACTGATTGGAATAAGCTCACACAAACGGTAGTTTAACCTATGAATGACCTAGAATATCATGCAGGCATTATGAAAGACATTATATTCTGTAAGCCTTAATAAACCAAGGCGACGAAATAGAGGACGAGTGGGGATATTGGGCTCAGACCACGTTAATGCCCGTATGATTTTTTTTTTTATTTTTTTTTATCTTCTGTAAAATCTGAAGTGGCTGGGAAAAGTGTTACACCATATGACATTACAATAGTTTAAATGGTGCTCAAACTAAGTTTTATATAAGGTGAGAAGTGCTGAGTGTGCGAGGAAATGTCTTAACTTAAATAGCCCAACATATTTAGATTAATTTTTTTTGGTTAGATGATCACTATGGCATTTGAAATTTAAACATTCATCAATATAGACTCCGAGGAATTTAGAGTTTACTCTTTTCAATAATTTGTTCATTTATTTTAAGACAAACACGCTTGTTTTCCATTTGATTTTTGTTGGAATGAAACAGTGTAGTTCGTCTTATTGATGTTAAGAGATTTATATCACCGAAACCAAATTTCTACATTTCTTAGCTCTCTATTTATTATTTATTGCAGTCCAACTGGACTCTTATGTGACATAAATAAATTAGTGTCGTCAGCAAATAAAACTTTGTGTAAAACCATGGTGGAATTTTCAAAGTCATTAATATATAATGTAAAGAAAAGAGGGCCCAAAATGGATCCCTGGGGGACTCCAAATAAATAACTTTTAAACCAGCTAATTGCTAGTCCTCTGATAAGGATAGCGCTACAACTAGGCAGAGCGACGAAGAAGGTAGCAGAGCTAGTTGATAGATTAAACTTTTGCCGTATCCGGTCAGCAAAACTCCAAACACAGCTTCCTTTTTTAAGAATGATTTCAGTGCCATTCTATGTTCTTTACTCAAAGAAAAGTTTAACTCCAAGTCTTCCAGAAGACCGCTGTTCACAGCAGCAGCAGCCATAAGCCCGTCCACCGACTTTATATACACGATGTGATTGGCCTGACTAGAGTTTGTTTTTTCCAGCTCGCAAGCAAACGGAGAGTGCCTAGACCCCCATGGCTGCGTCTAGATTTCTAGGCTACACAACTCTCTCTAAGACCTTAGAGATTGTAGGAAAGATTGATATTGGACGGTATTTAAATACTGGTATAATTCTTGCAATTGTTGCCCTTTTCGGCACAATTCCAGAGAGCAGAGAGAGATTGATACAGTAAGTAAGTCTAGTGTGTTTTTTCTTTTTACTCTCTTTACTCACTTTGATGGTCTGCAAGTATCCTTGAGCAATACACTGAACTCCAAGTTGCTCCCCGGACGCTGTATGTGGCTGTCCACTGCTCCTAATGCTTAGGATGGGTTAAATGCAGGCATTGAATATCCCTACATTGTACTGTACGATTGTATGTGACGAATAATAAAGTTTCTTCTTTTTCTAACAACATCTAGTGCACGGTCTCATAAAAATTGCAATCTGAAATCTTTCGGCTTAAAGTCAGCGCACTATGTTCAAACCACAACTTCCGGTTTCATAAACAAGTGTGCATCTGGCGATGTACTAAAAAACATGGTTGAGTCTGAGGGTTTGCAATATAAGCATATTGAGAAAAATACAATTACACAGTACCATACTTAACTAAATACATACATTTGACACATCTTTCACAGTCCTAATAAGGTAACTTTTCTTTTTTCGCATGCAACGTCTTTCTCTTTGCCTGTGAAGTTTGTCGAAGTTTGACGTTTTTATGATCCCGTAACCTTTACTTTTGCCCCTTTGGAACTCATGCTTCATGTTGACTATCAGACCTGCTTTAAAGCTGACGCATACCCCTCGTTTGCACTCAACTACTTAAATATGGCTCATTACCAATTGTGATTTAATTACTTCAGTAGTAAAGTCCTACTCCATGTATTTTGGACCACCAAAGAATACGCCTTCCCACACACTCCCCTGAGGGTCATGTTTGCAAGTCCTTGGCTCCATCCTGATAACAAATTGCCATTTAAGCTTTTGTATACAAGCTCAAACCCTAACATAATATAATATAGCTCCCTCACCTCTCAGTGCTTTCTGTTCAGTGTGATAGATGGTGGATAGATGGGTCAATGCCAGGCAATGTGAGTGAGTCAGACACAAGGTGCATCTGATATTTTCTCACTTTGCCGTCCTCCTACTTTCTCACTTCTCCGTCCTCCTACTTTCCACGATGAAAAGATGCGAAGAAGGAAGAATTGAGCCAATCAGATTTTATCAAATGAGATATTTGTTCTAGTCAGACATGATCTAAATGGATCACTTACTGAGAGCAGGTGCACAGCTGGATCACCTGAGAAAGAGCTTGTAGCTGCTCTGTACCGTCTCGTCTTTGAGTTTTTGTTTACACAATGTAATGAAATATTTTGCATATTGGCTCTTAAATCTGCACTTATTTTGACCTGCGATTTCCTTCCTGTTGATTGGCTTTTTCATAATTGCATCTGGAGTTATTTGTGCTTATAGTTTTTCATCCTGTTAATTCATTACTAAATAAGTATGATGAGGCTGGTCTCATTATGTTTATTAATTTAGTAATCTTTTTAAGTGGGGGGGGAAAAAATGAAATTATGTTGTTTCTGCCCAATATGATTATCTAATATGGTTACTCAACTGTGACTAAATGGGGAAACTACACTTGCAGACTATCAGAGTGAGTAAAGACAGTAAAAAGAAAACACATAAGACACACATCAGTTAAAGATATTCTAGATAAAATAATGTGCTATTAGGGGGGACTCTATTAGTCTTCTTGACAGTGTATGTTAAAGTAGTGAAAAGAAGATGGCTTCTAAAACCCTTATTGAACACAAATATTGAAAAAAAAAAAAGTCTTCCGAGGCCTACGTTGTCTTTTTTTCTGTCTGCGTGTAGCTTGAAGTGTAGTGATGCCTCGTCAGCTGCAGTATCCGATCACTCACAGATTTTCAAAGAGTGTCTAATAACAAACTTCCTTATACTAGGATGTACTCATGTATCCTCACTCTCCATTGGGAATCTTCCTCTTTCCCTGAGCAGTAAGAGAAGTGAGAAGTCCTTACTGATGACGGACCCAATGGGCTTCATTCACCAATATCTTCCTAAGTTTTCTCTTAAATATGTTCTTAAGAAAGTCCCTAAGAAAAGTCTACGTCTGCTTCATGACGTGTTCTTAAACAACAGAATTGTTCGCAGGTGTGTTCTTAGAATGATGAATCCCAAGGTCTTCGTAAATTGAAAGCTCGTGCCCGTTGCTCCTATTTAGCATACGTAAACGCCCCGTTACTTCCCATAAAAGGGCATGAGATGGCAGGGCCGTGTCGCATGCACACTTAGAGAAATGTCTAAAAGGCCTCAACTCCAAAAGAAAGGAAAAACTTTAGTAATTCTGAAGTGGAGGTACTGCTGCAAGAAGTTAACGAAAAACAAGACATCATATTTAGTAGCATCAGCAGTGCATACTAAGCAGCAAATAAAACCGATGCATGGAATGCAATTACCATAGACCGTTAACAGTCTATGGCATTTACTCATACAGTGAACGCTGTATCTGGAGAAGAGCACAGAACTGATGAAGTAGAAAAGGAATGGTTTGATCTGAAATCTGAGGCAAATGTTTTTATTTCAAAACATAGAAGATACTCTTGGCGTATAAATAGCGTGATCAGTCACTTATTATTGGATGGCAGGGTTCCCCGTTAACATAATTGATGTGAATTGAAGGCAAAGCAAGGCAAGTTTATTTATATAGGCCTAGTACAATTCATACACAATGGCAATTCAAATTGCTTTACAAATGAGCAGTAGTAGTGTGTATTTATTAAAACAAATGTATAATTATGTGTACAATAATAAAAATAATTCGTTACAAAATGGAGAGAAATGTTAAATTTTAAATTGGAACGGACAAAAACTGTATAGCTACTTGTTTTGCGCAAACATGTCAGCTCTAAATTGTGGGTAAGAGTGCTCTTGAGTGTGCATAGATTCTGTTCTTACCTAAGAACAAATCCCAAATAAGAAAACATTGGTGAATGCCAGTATCTTCGTGAAAACTGCGTAAGTCGGGTTTAAGAACACATTGTTCCTAAGAACGTTTGGTGAATAGGCCTATTGTTTTTCTTTTCACATGGACAAAGGAATAACAAGATCTAAATAAAAGAACGTGTTCTGCTTGACACTCCATTATGCACCAAAGGCTACAGCCCATCACATGACTCCCTGGATTTGCCTCATTATCACAAAAGATTGGTCTCTGTCTCCATTTTTATTTTATTGCGCTAGCATGTATCGTGTGGATTGCCATCACCTAGCACCCTAAGGAAGTTGATCCATGGTGGGTAAATGTGTTAAGAAGGGGCGGTGTGAAGTAATATTATATCCCTGCTAAACCATCACTCCCCTCTCTCATGTATACAGCACAAGAGTCCATGGAGCGTCATCACTTCAACTCTTAAACCCCTCTCCTCCCACTCTCTCTGTCCACTTCTTTTATGTCTGTGAACAGGCAGCTGCACATTGAGGCAGACTCGCCATGACCAGTGAAAGCAAACCACGATCTCTCCCTGTCTCTTCTCCTCTGCCATGCTTCGCTCCCTCATATCCGTTGCCCCCTCCACCTTCGAAATCCTCCTTCAGCCGGTTGCTAAGCAGCGCGAGGAGAGCTTGAGAGTGTTGACGTTGTGTGTGTGCGATACCACTTCCTGTAAACAGCAGAGTGGGTGCTCTTCGCTGTCAGCTGCAGAGGGAAGGACAGTGTGAGACGAGACGGCCTAAAATAACCCTTTCTGACTCTCATAAAAGAGACGCGATGACGCGCAGTGAAGAAAAATAAAAAGGTGTTATTTTATCCTGAGCTTAGCTGACATAGTTGATAGCTCCAGGAGTTTCAAAAGCTTTTGAACAGTTTTTTTTTTTTTTTTTTTTTTTTTTAAGAAAGCATGAGGCCTGGAATAAAAATGAATGGCTGACAAGGGCCATTTAGGCAGAGATCTGGTGCAATTCTGTATACATCGTGTGTGTGTGTGTGTGTGTGTGTGTACATGCACACAATGCATTTTCAGTCTGTGCTCATACCATCGTGCTTGGTTGTGTCACAACAAATAAAGCACAGCTTGGACTCTGGATTTATTATGGAGACACAAACAAAACTGATCCACACATATTTGCACTTTTAATATTTTTTTTTTTGTCATCAGCAGGATTGTGAGCATTAACCATTCCACTTTGTTCACGTAATTTTAGGATGCATTTGACTTCATTAACCATAGCTCTTTGTCCCTTTCCCTTCTTTTATGTTTCAGCTCTGTGGCGGTGAAGATGACCACGGCACGGTACCGTCCCACCTGGGAGCTGGCCGTGGACCCCCTGGTCTCGTGTAAGCTGTGCCTTGGAGAGTTCCCTCTGGAGCAGATGACCACCATCACACAGTGCCAATGTGTCTTCTGTACACTGGTGAGCAGGACGCTCTACAAACAGCAACACAGTTCTGCAGAATGGTGACTTAAGTAAAAGTAAAAATGATCTACAAAACAAGTTTATACAATATCAAATATATATATATTTTTATTAAGCAATATTCAAAGCTGATACAGAGAAGAAAGTTACAGTTCATTAGCAATACAATCCATAGATCAGAGGTTGCCAAAATGACTTGTTTGTGCTGTGCAAGCATTTTCAGAAGTAATTGTAAGTACACAGATTTTTCACTGTATTAAATTACAAATCTCCCATCCCTCCTGTGTAACACTGAGCTGTGTGAAATGATGGAATAGAGGAATAGTAACCATTCTAGTCCAGAGATTAGGAAACAATGTTCAAGAATGGCCAGTAAAAATAGAAACTACTTCCTAGAACACAGTCTGGGCAGCGGCAGTAATTACCAAAGTTCAGTTAGTACAGTTTATTCCACAGAGCTTAACCACAGTGTAAACACTGATATCTCACTTGAGCTACTTATCACCATCATATTTGATAGATATTTCTAGGTAGTTTCATGAAACGGAAAACAAAATACACAGTGTAGTAAAATACATAAACATATAATAGAAGCTAATAAAATGGTAGTGCTTGTCTTTTAAATGGAAATTCTATTAAGTCTTGCACTATCTTTTAGATTTTTCATCTTTGTAAAGGATCAGCTGTTCTCATAAATGTAAATTTGCAACCAAATATGTCTCACTGGCTTCCCCCAAAACCGCTAACAGTAAAAGTTATACTACTATGTGAAGCAGCATTGATGAACACATTGTGGGCTACCCGAGGGCAGCAGAACAACCTGTAAACACGACATTGTATTGTCTTATGAACTTGAACCTGTTCGCAAACAATTGTGTATTTAAACTTCCAGCAGACACACAGAAACGTAAGCTTTCAGGTCTGTTTTGGTCTCGCCTCCTCCAACTCCTGAGGGAAATATCTGGCTCTTTAACTGTTAAATGCTCCGTTTTCTTACCTATAGCTAGATACTTCTGAGGCGACAGTCAGAGATAGCGATCAAGAGAGACTTTTAGGCCAGTTTACCAACTTTTCTGGTGTGATTGTTTTGCTTTGCTTTTTTTTCCGTCTGACTGACTGGATATTGAACTGGGTCAATGTTGTATGTGTCTGTCTGTTTTTTTTCTCAGTGCCTGAAGCAGTATGTGGAACTCCTGATTAAAGAAGGCCTTGAAACTGCAATTAGTTGTCCAGACTCTGCCTGTCCAAAAAGAGGACACTTGCTGGAAAATGAGGTATTGATTAAAAGGAAAAGTCACATTTTTACTTTGTCATTAGAGGAACTTGCCCTTTTGGGTGGTGACTGGTTGCACATATTAGAACAACCCCCTGCTGCTCCTCAGGCTCATGAATATGTCTGATCACGTCCGATAGACTGGATCCGGAAACGATGGTCACGTTTTATTTTTCACACAGTGGTGCACGAAACTTTGCATGGAACTTTGCATGTACTACTGTATGTACATGCAAATGTAGCACCTGCAGAACTGGTAATGCATGTAGTTAGGGCTGAAATGATTCCTCAAATAATTCGATTACAAAAAATCCTTGAAGCAAAATTCTTGGCCTCGAAGCTTCATTAAATCAATGTAATTAAGGTTGTACGGCTCACTGTGTTTCTGAACGGAGGATTATTACTAGCGCACAACAGGTTGACGCTTCTGTGGACACAAGACTGACGGCCCAGATTACAAATGAAGGAAGACGAAAATAGTGAGGGTCTAAGAGAGAAAACGGCAGAAAGTTTGGGATCATTTTAAGCTGCAAACATGCTACAACATCATCTTTGTAGAAAACATCAGTCTACTCATCCATTCCACGGAGCGAACCCGACACAAGGTAGCAAACTAATGTGTGCTGCTCTTGTCCACCGCGCTGTTTTACACAACTAGCCTACAGCATGCTACTCTGCAAATAGCGATGTTTTACCAACAAGCTGAAACCAAAGCTGTCGGTTTGTAGTCTAACGGTTTATTAGTTTGCTACTAATCTTTGGAAACTTAGCTGCTGCCGGAGACAAACCGGCTCCTCCCCCCAGCATGGCCACTTAATATGCACGTGAATGACATCCTCATGCCGGTGATGTCTGCATTCTTTATTCTTTCTCCTCACTGTGTATTAGGCTTCTGAAAATGTGTCCCCCAGAACAGTGTAGTTAAATAGCCCTGCTGTAAGGTTTGTACCATCACATTTACCCTCTGGTTACAGCTCTTTTGCATATCCAGTGCAAGGAGCCAGTGGCAAGAAGGGGAAGGGGGTGAAAAAAATCAACATTTGGGCCACCAAAAATGTACTTAAGGGTCTTTTTTTGGCAATAAAATGTTTTGCTTTTTCTAAAAAAGGAAACGGGTTTCCTTTTTTTTAGTAAACAGCAATAATAAATATTTACTATTGCTGTTTACTAAGTATTTCTTACGAAGTATTTCTTATCCAATTACTTGATAATCGATGGAATAATCGGTAGAATACTCGATTACTAAAATAATCGATAGCTGCAGCCCTACATGTGCTCAAAATAAGCAAAACAGTAACATTATCGCTACAGGTCCATTGTTTCCATGTCACAAACTTGCTATTGTGCTGCTCTTTTTCCTCCTACATAAAGAGGTTTGAGCTAGTAAAACTAACATTTAGTTTGTTAGTTTAGCACAAATATACCCCCCCTCAAAGCTCTAGCATTACTCAAGATGACCACTGCGCTCCACCTGCCGGTGTGTTTATTCCATTATAATAAGCAGCTGAGATCAATCTGAGGGAATCCTCCAGGCAGTTTTGGTTGATGGACTCACCGACTCTCTCACATGGTCTCAGAGGCCTGTAGGCACAGCATGGTTCAGCACACCAAGGCCTTATGTTTCTAATCAATCAGTGTCACTGGCCCTTAATGGAAACCCAGCTACTCCTGCCACTCAGGCAAAGCATGCCTCAGCCCCGTCTGCTCTGACAGAAATGCCCTCACCTTGTAATTGACTGCGTTTTAACAAAGCCTGAATGCTCATTTCATTGCCCAATAAATGAGTGCATTTAACCTTGAGTGGGCCTGCGTATGCACCTTGAATACATTCTGGCAACTGGATTCTCTTTTTCGATCTGAGAACGGGGGGAAAAAAGGCATGGCTGGTACGCAAGTAGCGAGTTCTGATCTTGTAGAAATTTGAATTTGTCATTGATATATTGAAATGATATTTACACACTGAATGTATAATTGCCTCTAGCAATCTCTGTCTATAAATATGCACAATCACCTGCTTATTTCCCTCCCACTTCTCGTCTCCTCTCTCCCTGTAGATTGAGTGCATGGTGGCCACAGAGATGATGCAGAAATACAAGAAGCTTCAGTTCGAAAGGGGTGAGTCAACGCAAAAGTTGCTGCAGTACGTCATTATTATCTCCAGTGTGTGGTGCATGGGCAATGACTATCAATCGCACACTCACGTGTACCCTCCTGTCCTCCAAGGATACTGTATTTCATTGTGACACAAAAAGGTTGATGACAATCCTGTCTTGCAAGTGTAGCCTTACTGCTGCTCACTGGAATCAGTCATTCAACACCGCTCTTAAAATACGCCATGGGGTATCTGCTGAAAGCTAATAGAAAAGATTTGAGCAATGCTCAATTGTCCAGTAGATTTAAATGTCGCTCATGTACAGCAGTCAACTGCTATAAATTAATTGTTTTCAATTTTGACTTCCGGCACAAAAAAGTTATGGATTCAATACCATTCATGAACCACAAATAATCATGCAGGCAAGGAATATTCTTGTGACAGGTACTCAGGCCTAACATTTGTCTGATTTGTACTGTAGTATTCTCACTCAACCCTGTCTCCCATCAAATATACATGAAAGAGAAAGCCTCCCAGTCTTTGTTTAAAGAGATTCTAATTGGATTGGTTCGGCTCTAGACTCGTAAACTGTCTGACTGATTCTGATGCGGGCAGGTCTCTTAACACCATAGCAAGATATTTTAGTTAAATCCTTTTATCTCTGCTTCAGCGTGCAGCTATGTATTTAATGTCTGCGGTTTACACTGTTTGTAGAATAAATGTTAACGGACTGGTAAAAGGCTTGGATATCATTGCAGGGAAGATAATGTGTCTGTGTCGCTCCATGCTGTCAATGTAGACATGCTAATGAGTAATATTAGAGTTCCCTCGCACACAGCGATAGCAGTAACCAAGCCGTGCTATCACTCTTTGATTATACTCGCCTTGCAGGTTCTCCACCTACACACAGGCATAAATTGTACACAGAACATGCAGATGTCACTTGCATAAATAAGTGCTTGAACACAACGACAAACAAATAAATACATAGAAACACAGAGGGGGTCCTGTAAATAAATACACATCCTCAGAAAGCCTCAGAAAAAGCTGTTGATGCTGCCTGGATATGGGCAGTCAGCCGTCTCATCAATGTCCCAGTCCAGTCAGGCAGAACAGTTGCTGTAACCGTTCCATATTTCTCAAGCTGAGCCAAGAGTGCATGTGGAATGTGTGCTCAGAGTTCTTGGCAGAGAGGTAAGGGGAAGGAAGGGGAGGATAGGGCAAGTGCATCATTCTACCAACTCAGAACAGAACTTTAAAAAAACTGGTCTGTGTTACACGTTCAAAAGAGTTTGGAGAAGTCATGGAAATTAGTTAAACGATCACATATTCCAACATAAGCAGGTTCTGGTTGTTCTGGTTTTTACATGCTGAGATTTGGAGATGCCTCTGAAATATCACCTGCCACTGCCACAATGGTGCTGTGCTTCTCAAAACATTTAAAAAAAAAAAAAAACATTTGGTAAGTTCCGCACCAACTTAAAAACTACCTTCTACCAAAAAAAAAAACCCCGTCCCAATGCTAACGATTTCTTTGTGATTTGGGTTAACATACCCTTTAAGAGAGCTACTGTCCATGATGCTGGCACTTGTTTTGTTCCATTAGAGGTGCTGCTGGACCCATGCCGGACGTGGTGCCCTTCCTCGACCTGCCAGGCCGTGTGCCAACTAAAGGAAGATGATTCTCCTGCGCTGCCCCAGCTGGTCCAGTGCGCCGTCTGTGCCCTCGAGTTCTGCTCGACCTGCAAGGCCAACTGGCACCCTGGACAGGCCTGCCAAGAGAACAACCTGCCCATTACCTCCTTCCTACCAGGAGAAAACAGGTACAGCCTTTTATGCGTTTATCCATTTATGATCCAATGTACTGTTGCAATTGAAAGTCATGTTTTCCCAATTTCTCTCATCTGTTAGAAACATTCTCATATCTGATCTGATTAATGTCTTACCTCCAGAGACCTTACACCCTGATTAAAACATTCATACACACTTCTCTTCAGGAGGCCCATTAAGGCTTTCAGCGTTAATCATTTAGTCAGTCAACGGACGTGAATATTTGCTGGTTTTGAACTAAAGATCTTTGGGTTTTGGACTCTTGGTCGCACATATCAATGAATATGTCAATTTCTGCTTTGAGAAACTGTGATGGCCATTTATTTTTATTTTTTTCAGCCTTTATTTTGATAGAACAGATGAAGACATGAAAGGGGAGAGAGAGGGGGAATGACATGCAGCATAGGGCCAAAGGTCGGAGTCGAACCCGCGGCCGCTGATTCGAGGAATAAACCTCTACATATGTGCGCCTGCTCCACCAACTGAGTGGTGACCTGTGATGGCCATTTTAATACTTTTTTCTGACCTTTTATAGACCATAATGGAGAAAATAATTTACGGATTAATCTGTTAAAAAATAATTGTTAGTTGCAGCCCTAGTATTAACTACTGGGTACAAAATGTAATACAAATTAAAAAATGTGATTACAATTAATTTGCATAGGTGATTAGCCTACTTAAAACAAGTCTGTTTTTTTTTTTTTGTTTTTTTTAAAGATAATTTTTTGGCCATTTTAGGCCTTTATTTATATAGGACAGCTGAAGACATGAAAGGGGAGAGAGAGGGGGAATGACATGCAGCAAAGGGCCGCAGGGCGGAGTCGAACCATTTTTAACAAACATGAATTAATATTTTAACATTAAATGTATACTTTAGTCATAATTTTGTTAAGTTTTTACATAATTGATTAAAAGTGTTATACACCAGCAATATCCATTCCAGTAATAATTTGTCTACATTATCCAAATGTTTTTACTACCTCCTGAACCTTCAAAAAGATATTAATATATCCTGTTTTGGCGTGTTGTGACCGTGTCAGCTGCTGTAAAGCTTCTGCAGATGCAATCCATGTTAATTTTTTTTTTTTTTTTTAAGAACTGGAGCCATACGTCATGTTTAGCTCACCTGACTGGAGTCCTAAACCACTTGTCAATATACAGCAGGATTTATTCAGTGAGTCCTTAAATATAGAATGACATCTTGCTTGGCTGGCTGTTTTACAGCCACTGCTCAGTTGAGCATCTGCCAGGGCTCAAGCACAAATTAATAGGCTGATATAAAACAATCGGCCGAAACTAAACTGCAGTAAAGCAGTCTGGGATGGGCTTATTACTCTTAAGGATACAGGATCTGCCTGTGAGGTTAGACAAGGGCTACCCAGAGACAAATGCAGCTGACCCGTTTCTTTGTGATATCCTCTTACTCTGGAAACGTCATTAGCGCTGCAGAGCTTTCCTCTATCTGCACAGGTCCAGGACCAAGCTCAAAGGCCACAGTGGAGGGAGAGAGGATTAATGGGTCTACTCTTAAGTTGTAAAGAGCCTCTGCCTTTGAACTATACTTGTTCACTCTAAAGATGTCTCTAAAATCTCAGGATTCTGGTTCTTCTTTACAAATGACTGCCCCCTCCACTAGTCATGAATGGGCTTGTTAGTTGTCCTAGGACAGTGCCCTGAATGACAGCTACTTGCTCCCAGATTTCAGGATTCAGCACTTTACTGACACACCGACATCAACAGGAGAGAATAATGAGTTTTGGCGTTTAGTGACTGGTGGTTTTTAGAAGAGTTGTCAGCTCCTGAACTAAAACTATCCACGGTTTCACACAGTCCTGTTACTCCAAAGATTGCAAATATTGATTGCTGCATTAAAGCGATCTCATCTCCAGCACTTCATGTAAAGTGAATGTTGAGTGATTTGGGATTTTATTCTCGTGTTTGGAATAAAAATCCTATCAGACTTCTCTCTCTCTCTCTCTCTCTCTCTCTCTCTCTCTCTCTCTCTCTCTCTCAGCTCTTTCTATAAGAATGAAGAGGATGACGCACCAATCAAGCGCTGTCCTAAATGTAAAGTTTACATTGAGAGGGACGAAGGCTGTGCACAGATGATGTGCAAGAACTGCAAACATGCCTTCTGCTGGTACTGTTTGGAGTCCCTGGATGTGAGTTGGTTCTTCCTAATATCTTTATTCCTTGATGTTGACTGCAATATAGAGCAAGATATAGATAAATTGTAGCTTAACCCTGGCCTTGATAATAAAGGGATGAGATGTTTTTATTTTTTTCTAGAAATTGAGCTTGGAAAGGGTGACTTATGGCCGTGGTGCCTTTTTATGTAATCTTAATTGTGTGAGCACAGACAACCGGACCACACAGTTCATTTAAAAAGCAATTTTATCAGAACAGCTACCTGTGTCTTACAGACTGCAAATGGTCAATCTTTATCTATAATGTGTGCATGCACGCGTGTGTTTATGTGACAGGATGACTTTCTCCTGATCCACTATGACAAAGGGCCCTGTCGGAACAAACTGGGCCACTCCAGGGCATCTGTAATCTGGCACAGAACACAGGTGAGAACCGCCCCCCCACACACACACACACACACACACACACACACACACACACACACACCTTAAACCACACTGCAGCATGTGGCCATACATGTGCTTCCTGGTTTTGACTCTGTCTGGCTCACACCCACTTTCAGTAATGGACTAGCATTATCTTGACAGGACAATAGTAAAAGGACAGCTTGATCCACATGCAGCGACAAGTGCCTGGTGGTCAGTGTCCTGCTGTTTTCAACTAAGCCTTATAAACACCTTTCATACTTTAAAAAAAGTTTACATAACCAATGTCGTTTACCAAATTAAATGACGGATTACATATAAAGGATTAGATATGACATGTAAATACCCACATTTGATGTGTGTGTTAAATCTTCGACAGAGGCCAACTCTGTTGTTCAGTTCCTAAATTTCTCCTCTGTATCTCTCCTTAGCCAAATAATCTATGTATGGGTTGGCACATCCCTTTGTCCAACATACTTGTTATTTTGTCAACATTAGTCAACACTGGCATCTGTTGCCCAGTGGGCCACACTGAGTCATATGATTACAGTTCAGCTGGTGGAGGCCAGCTATAGCTTCACTGCTATGTGTCTTTGTCTCTCTCTTGCTCTCCTCATTTCACCCCCCTCACTCCTTCACATCTAAAAAGCATCCCTCATAAATATAAGATGTACCAGGGCAAACCTATCCTACGAAAAAACAAAAAACTCTTCTCTCCCTGACGACATGGGGTCTATGTCTACCTTCAGGTACAAGGACAGTCATGTCTTAAACGTGTAAGCATCATCTGGGTCAAATTAGAGCACATATTGCTCAGTACACTGTGCTTTTCCTCGCGCAGTTTGTATACTAGCTGTAAAAAAGATGTGTGAGCGTGAACCCCAAAAAGGTGTCTTTTTGTCCTCATAACAGGAGAAAAAGCATTGTGCTATTATAAGTCACTGTTTCATGTGACTGCATGTTATGTATTCCATTTTGGGGCTCTGAACTTGTTGGTGTCTGGCTCCCCCATGTGGTTAATTTACTAACTTGCTATGCTCATAACAGTAAAGACTTTTACCTGGACCAGTCTTCGTCATAACACAGCCAGAAAGTCAAAAATATATTCCTCCCTTTGTAATGCACAGTGCAGCATTTTCTTTTCAGTTCCTGTAGTTTTCAGTCGTTATTTTTACAGTTTTTTAATTGTTGCCAATTGTACTCCATTGCGACAGATCAAGTGGGTTTGTTCATCACTTCCAATGTATTTTTGTGTACACGTCTTTTCTCACAAAGACAAATAAGGTACCTGTCCATGCAGCTTTAATGAGTGTAATGTAAAGTATTGCTACCTGAAGAGGAAGTTAGTAGGAAGAAGAAACTAATTTATAATCTGTTAATTAAACAAATGTACAGGTGCTGGTCATATAATTAGAATATCATGAAAAAGTTGATTTATTTCAGTAATTCCATTCAAAAAGTGAAACTTGTATAATGTATACATTCATTCCACACAGACATTTCAAGTGTTTATTTCATTTACTTTTAATGATTAGAACTGACAACTAATGAAAACCCCAAATTCAGTATCTCAGAAAATTAGAATATTGTGACAAGGTTCAATATTGAAGACACCTGGTGCCACACTCTAATCAGCTAATTAACTCAAAACACCTGTAAAGGCCTTTAAATGGTCTCTCAGTCTAGTTCTGTAGGCTACACAATCATGGGGAAGACTGCTGACTTGACAGCTGTCCAAAAGACGACCATTGACACCTTGCACAAGGAGGGCAAGACACAAAAGGTCATTGCTAAAGAGGCTGGCTGTTCACAGAGCTCTGTGTCCAAGCACATTAATAGAGGCGAAGGGAAGGAAAAGATGTGGTAGAAAAAAGTGTACAAGTAATAGGGATAACCACACCCTGGAGAGGATTGTGGGGGAGATTCACAAAGAGTGGACTGCAGCTGGAGTCGGTGCTTCAAGAACCACCACGCACAGACGTATGCAAGACACGGGTTTCAGCATTCCTTGTGTCAAGCCACTCCTGAACAAGACACAGTGTCAGAAGTGTCTCGCCTGGGCTAAAGACAAAGGACTGGACTGCTGCTGAGTGGTCCAAAGTTATGTCCTCTGATGAAAGTACATTTTGCATTTCCTTTGGAAATCAAGGTCCCAGAGTCTGGAGGAAGAGCTTCCTGCTGCTGACCAACTTTATGGAGATGCAGATTTCATTTTCCAACAGGACTTGGCACCTGCACACAGTGCCAAAGGTACCAGTACCTGGTTTAAGGACTGTGGTATCCCTGTTCTTAATTGGCCAGCAAACTCGCCTGACCTTAACCCTATAGAAAATCTATGTGGTATTGTGAAGAGGAAGATGTGATACGCCAGACCCAACAATGCTGAAGAGCTGAAGGCCACTATCAGAGCAACCTGGGCTCTCATAACACCTGAGCAGTGCCACAGACTGATCGACTCCATGCCACGCCGCATTGCTGCAGTAATTCAGACAAAAGGACTAAGTATTGAGTGCTGTGCATGCTCATACTTGTCATGTTCATACTTTTCAGTTGGCCAACATTTCTCAAAATCCTTTTCTTGTATTGGTCTTAAGTAATATTCTAATTTTCTGAGATACTGAATTTGGGGTTTTCATTAGTTGTCAGTTCTAATCTTCAAATATGTATTCTTGAAATATATCAGTCTGTGTGGAATGAATGTATAAATTATACAAGTTTCACTTTTTGAATGGAATTACTGAAATAAATCAACTTTTTCGTGTGTGTGTGAGTCAGTCAGTCAGTCAGTCAGTCCGTCCGTCCCCGGGAAAACAAAGCTCTCATGCATTTTGAAGCAACTGTGCTTAAGTTGTTTTGAGGCATTGAGTGCCATCTACAGGCCAACTTGTAGTATTGCATTTCTTTGGAAGGATTCAAGGACAACTCTCCAGTTGAAACTAACACCTTTTAGATTCTTAGGCATCCACATTTCAGACACCCTCACATGGTCCTTCCATATCAGCTGTGCCATTAAGAAGGCACATCAGAGGCTTTATTTTCGGAGGTGTCTTAAGAAATATGGTTTGTCCCTTAACATTCTACAGAACTTTTACCGCTGTACAATTGAGAGTATACTGACAGGCAACATTGTAGTGTGGTTTGGCAGGGCTACTTCACATGACCTTAATCTTCTGACAAAAGTAGTCAAGACTGCATCTAAAATCATGGGGGTTCCACTTGAATCGCTCCAACACATTTACTGGAAAAGCAGCCATGCAGTCATCCTGCATTCAATTTCTTCTCCCACCTTCCATCAGGGAGACGTTTGCAGAGCAGCCCAACGCGCACAACACGTTTTAGGGATAGTTTTTACCCCCAGGTAGTAAGGTTATTGAACGATAGCACAACAGGAAGGAGGGCTGTGGTCTGAATTTAGTCACTTATGTATAATGTGTTTGGATATTCCTAGATGTTTTAAATGTTATGTTTTTAAAATTGTTATTGACTGGTGCTGAGAGAGTGCCAAGGCAGATTGTATTACATTGCTGTGGTACTTCGTACTAATATGCATATGACAATGAACTTGGCAATAGCTAGTGAAAGCGAGATTTAGTAAACAAAAATCAGCATTATCTTGGATATTTTGTTGTACAATAAGAAGTATTGAAAATACATTGTTAAAAAGGTGTAAGTAACCCAACCAACTCATATGTATAATGTTTCAAAGCTTGTTTTGGCATGCTGAAGCAAGGCACATGCATTTTGCACCAATACTTGTGTTCTATAAGATGATGCTATGTCAAGTGTAACATCGCCGCACCCAACTCCTACACGTAGCTGGTACTGTATGCATAAGTGCTGTATTTACATCAGTGTATTTATTTTTTCTGATGTCTCCCTGCAGGTTGTGGGGATCTTTGCTGGCTTCGGCCTGCTCCTGCTGGTTGCCTCCCCCTTCCTCCTTCTGGCCACTCCCATCGTCCTCTGCTGCAAGTGCAAGTGCAGCAAAGGTGATGACGACCCATTGCCAACCTAAACGCGCCATCAGACCAGGAGCAGAGAGGCGCTTCATGGATGGGCCATGTTTTATTTCCTTTTCACCCCTTTACATTCTTCTCCTCCCACCAGCTTTGAGTGCTTAATTTTTTTGGGGGCTGAGCCTGCCCCAGCCCCGGCCACTTCGGGATCCATCGCTCTGCATGAGAGAGGCATGGTAAAAATGCGACCCTACACCTTGGCCTGAAGAGAGGTGAAGGGTCAATGGTCAGAGGAAGTCAGACTTGTCTAAGGACCACGGTTTCCGTGTGTTAGACGTTGGTGGTTTGGGGACGTGAAGGAACTCTGGGCCACATCAAGTGGTCCTTAGTTGCAGGTAACTGTGGTGTGGTATTTTGGTGGGTCACTACAAACAATGGAAAAATCAAAGTTAAGAAATGCTTTTCTCTTGTATGAACAATGCAGGAGCCACCTTAGAAAGAACTTTTACTTTATCGCTCTGTTTTGTCGGTTTGTCGTACGCAACAAAAGCTTTTTCCCCACCACCACACTCGATGTAGCTCTACAGATTAAGTCCGTAGCATTAGAGTTACACCACGCATGTTTGGTGTTCACTTGATTTGCACACGGAACATGATTCTTACATCGTGCTCACGACTGAGGTAGAGATGGGAGGCTGTTGTCACTCAACTCAATGTAAAGTGCGTCCTCTTGATGATGTCAATGTTTTATAACCTGTTGCTTTTAATAGAACTGTGCTCAGAGTAGTGTCTGTGTTGTACTTTTGAGTGTTTTCCAAACTGCAAGGTACACTTAAAGGGGACTGCCACTCAAATCTAAAATAATACTAATTTCTGTGGTCAAGTGTCAATGAAAACTAGTTTTGTGAAAACGAATGAAAACGTTTAGCTTTTTCATTATTACCATCTTTTCAAATTCAATTTCTTTGCCACACCTCTGTGTGTGTGTGTGTGTGTGTGTGTGTGTGTGTTTCTGAAAAAATGTCAATGTCAAATTTCAATGATCTTAGATCCGGAAATTGAGTGGTACTCCCCTTTTTAAGTTCAACATTAATTTAAAGTCTATTAAAGGACTTTGTGTCCACATGTTGTGGACCCAGTTTAATACTACACTAAAGAGATGTCAATACTGTAATTCTCAGTCCCCAGGTGGTGGTTTAGCCAAATAGAAATGAATAGCCTTACATTGAGAATAGCCAAAATTCGGCATTTTTCCCTGTGCATTAAAAAGAGTTAAAGTCCAAATAATTCCAGGGAACGCATGTTCAACAGCATTACAGACAGGTCAGTGAAGCCCTTTTATATTTAGATGATTCTATGATGTCATCCATATGCCACACTGTTAATAGCCATACAGTAAACAAAAAGGAGAAGGAAAAACAAACTGTCCTAAACTGATTATTTTTTGTTTTTTTGTTTTGTGTGACCTAGAGCCTGTATTTCCTAAGCCTTTTTGAGCAGGAGAGCTGCATCATAACATACAATCTAAAGCTTAACTCAGATCAGATCTCCCACTTTTTGAGATTTAACAAATACCTGGCCAAATTGCAAACTTGCATATGTTAGTGGTCCGTGTGTTGGTCGTTAGACCAACAACAAGCAGCTATTCCCTGCAGGGGCGTCAGAAAAGCCTATAGAGTAAATATAAAAGAAAGTTTCGTTTTTGGGCACATAATTATAAAGCTGCTCTGTACTATATCACTTTATCTATGCAAGTTTGTACGATTACGCAAGTTTTTTACCATTCTTAAAAGGCTGTTGATTTATCATAAACAACTGTCTGTCATAAGTAGGTTTATATAGTGTAAGCTGTAGAATGAATCACCATAGATTTGCATATCATGGCTTTTATTTAACCAGGGAGTTTTTCCTGAAATTATTCATATTATTCATCTTCTATGTTGCTGTTATCCATATGTCTTTTAGCTATATTTAAAGTTTGTTAAAACCAGGACAGAGTTTGGCCATTGTTCATTTTGGGGGGTTATCTTTGCTTTACAAAAACAGTTGCTCTATTTTAAGTAAAGGAACGAAGGTGAAACTATTTAGTTATAAATTAATTATTTCAGTATGTTTGCCTTTGTTCTGTTAAATTCTTTTTTTGTTACCATGCATAGCCATTCTAATGTTTCAAAAAGCCATTTACTACTGCTTACTTTCCCTTTCCTTCTGGTGTGATTACCAGTGTTTATGTAGCATTTCATGAGAAGTGTGGCTGCAGTTACCAAAACAGTTCAATAGTTAACAGTAGCTAATCTAAGCTAAACAGTAAGCTGCAACTCGCTCCAGTACTTATAAATTTAGCTCCGACATTCACTATGAGAATCATAATTATTAGTAGCCTTACATTTTGAGTACCTTACCTGCAGCCTGTGTTGCTTTCACTGTCCTCACCTACTGTATGAGCATGATAATTTGATATCAAAGCCGGTCCAATTTTCTACTTTTAAAGTTTGGTGCTTTCCTCCAAAAAATAGTTAAATTCCTCCAGCTTTTGTTGTTTTTATGACAATCGTGCCAAGCAGATTTCCTGGAAGGGATAAGTAAATGGAGCTGTCTACTGTGTGTGCATTTTTGACCATGTATTTGTAATGTATTAACAGTTTTTACAAGGTGGAAAACTATTTTAATGCTTCTTTATGTAAACGCTGCACTGTATATGGGTTTTATTGTTTTACTTCTTAATATGATCTGTGATGTTTGTGGTATGGTGCCTGCTGTGTTTAACGAAGGAGTTTAGCAGCTGAAATCAATGTCTACTCAATAGAAAAGTCAATACATATGAGAGATTGCAAATATACTTTCAAAGGGGGTTTGACAATTTAATGTTATCAGGGCTCTGATACTACCAGAATTAAGATTAATTTTAAAAAGTGCAAAAATGTTAAACACTAATCTATCACCATCATCAAAATCTTGAGCGGGCACACTAACTAAAGTCAAACAAAATCATGGCCACTTCCATTTTTACACAACATTCTCCTTTACCTGTTTCCTGGCACCACTGGACAGGTACATACTGTGTTATGCAACGTACATACAAACAAACATTACAATCACTGCAGTGATTTCTATATTGTTTTCTACATGAGAGGCTTATCAGGGCTCAATATAAAGGCCTATATACACACTTAAGCAAATTAAACATTAGCACAGTTTGACCGAGTTAAGGGCTTGCTTCCAAGATATGGCCCTTGAATGAGAAGTTTATTTTACAAAAGCTCACAATCTACTCTGAAACTATCCTAAGATCAAGTTTGGTTACGAGCAGCAATTTATATTTTATAACCGGTTGTGTCAAGAGATGAAGCTGCATGATTTTTCTCTGACTTATACATAATACAATGTTGTAGCCTCTAAAGATCTATCTTTATCACTCAGCTGTCTGGTCTTTATTTTAGTTTGGGAAAATATGTTTTGATGTTCAGCCATATGATATACAGCGTTGGTCGGCCTTCCTCAATTCAGCAGGTTGGCTTTTTGTGTATGTTACTTTTTTGTTGATTTCTTTTATACACCTGTTTCACATCATAGTTTGTTGTATTTGCATTATCTGTTTTAAGAGCGGAATTCTTCAGGCCTGATTGATCAATTACATTTCAATCAGTCACCTCAGTAAGTGGATTATTGTCGGAGGAAATGTGGTCTGTATGCAAGACTTCTGTAATTAGAGATGGTAAACAATGTCTAGATTAGTCAGTAATTAAATGTTAATTGACCTGGGTGATACAAAGATATCAACATTGTAAAATGGCATATTTGGATCGGTTCTGTATGACTCGGCATCTCAGTATATCTACAGTTCCACTAACACTGTGACACCAGGTATTAAAGGTTGTTGTTTTTTGTGAGTCTGCTCTCTTTATTAATTCACACCAATGTGTTAAGACATTATAATTTTGCATGTCAAACATACCATGATGTATTGTGGTCCCATTTTGGCTGTGAAATAGCTCCCTCTGGTGTTAAGTGTATAGTCCCCCTTTCCATTAACAGGGAGACTTACAGAAGGGGAAATGCAGGAAGTCTAAAGTTTGACCAAATACCTAAGAGCCTTTCCATACATTTTAAGACCTCTTCCAGTTCTAACCGATTACAACCAGTGCTCTCTCAATTATATGATTGCTCGCTAACTTGGTGCTTAGTTATCTAAACTTTAAGGAACCCCTGGTACAGTATGGCGAATAAAAAAAGTCTGAAAAAAAGTCAGCCAAAAAGAATCATAGTATGTCAAAACAACAGAATATATAATAGAATGTTGAAAAGTCCAAAGTCATCGCATAGTGTGTAGAAAAAGTCATAGTATGTCGAAAAAAAGTCATAATATAGTACGTCATAAAAAGTCATAGTATAGTATGTCGAAAAAAGTAATAGTATGTCGAAAAAAAGCCCATAAAAAGTCCTAGTATGTCGGGAAAAAAAAACATAAATCGTCATAGTATAGTATGTCAAAAAAAGTCATTAAAAGTCACTGTATCATAAAAAGTCATAGTATAGTATGTCCAAAAGAGTCCCAAAAAGTCATAGTTAAGTATGTCGACAAAGTCATAGTACAGTATGTCGAAAAAAAGTCATAGCATAGTATGTCGGAAAAAAGCCCATAAAAAGTAATGGTAAAGTATGTCGAAAAAAGTCATTAAAAGTCATAGTATAGTATGTCCAAAAGAGTCATAGTTAAGTATGTCGACAAAGTCATAAAAAGTCATAGCATAGTATGTCGAAAAAAAGCCCATAAAAAGTCCTAGTAAAGTATGTAAAAGAAAAAGTCCTAGTATGTCGAAAAAAACAACAAATCGTCATGTCCAAAAGAGTCCAAAAATTTCATAGTTAAGTATGTCGACAAAGTCATAAAAAGTCATAGCACAGTATGTCGAAAAAAAGTCATAGTATTGTATGTTGAAAAAAGTCATAGTATACTATGTCGAAAAAAGTAAAAAAAACTCATAGTATAGTACATCGAAAAAAGTCAAAGTATAGTATGCTAAAAAAAGCCCATAAAAAGGCATAGTAAATTATATAAAAAAGTCATAGTATAGTATGTCGAAAAAAGTCATAAAAAGTCATGGTATATATGTTGAAAAAAGTCATAGTATAGCGCATAAATTTTGTATTGTATTTCAAAAAAAGTAGAAAAAAAGTCATACTATGTCGAAAAAAGTAAAAAAAAAAGTCATAGTAAAGTATGTCAAAAAAAAGTCATAGTATAGTATGTCGAAAAAAGTAATAAAATTCCTAGTATAGAATGTTGAAAGAAAGCCCATAAATTGTCATAGTATAGTATGTCGAAAAAAGTCATAAAACGTCATGGTATATATGTCGAAAAAAGTCACAGTATAGCGCATACATTTTGTATTGTATTTCAAAAAAAGTAGAAAAAAAGTCATAGTATACTATGTCGAAAAAAGTTAAAAAAAAAGTCATAGCATAGTATGTCGAAAAAAGTCATAAAAAGTCCTAGTATAGAATGTTGAAAAAAGTCATAGTATGTCGAAAAAAGTAAAAAAAAGTCATAGTATAGTATGTCTAAAAAAGAGATAAAAAAGTCGTAGTATAGTATGTCAAAAAAAGTGATAAAAATTCATGTTATTGTATGTCGAAAAAAGTGATGAAAAAAGTCATAGTATTGTATGTCAAAAAAAGTGATAAAAAAGTCATACTATAGTACCTCGAAAAAAGTCTTAGTATAGTATGTTGAAAAAAGTGATAAAAACTCATAGTATAGTATGTCGAAAAAAGTGATAAAAAAGTTATAGTATAGTATGTCGAAAATAGTGACAAAAAAGTCACAGTATAGTACCTCGAAAAAAGTCATAGTATAGTATGTCGATAAAAGTGATTAAAAAAGCCATACTATAGTATGTCCAAAAAAGTAATAAAAAGTCAGTATAGTGATAAAGATATAAGAGTGATAAAAAAGTCATGGTGTAGTAAGTCAAAAAAAGTGAAAAAAAGTCATAGTATAGTATGTCGAAAAAGGTCATAGTATAGTATGTCGAAAAAAGTAATAAAAAAGTCATAGTATAGTATGTCGAAAAAAGTGATAAAAAAGTCACACAATAGTACCTCGAAAAAAGTGATAAAAAAGTCATAGTATAGCGCATAAATTTTATATTGTATTTCAAAAAAAGTAGAAAAAAAGTCATAGTGTACTATGTCGAAAAAAGTAATAAAAAAGTTATAGTATAGTATGTCGAAAAAAGTCATAGTATAGTATGTCGAAAAAGTCATAAAGAGTCATAGTATAGTGTGCTAAAAAAAGCCCATAAAAAGTCATAGTAAATTATATAAAGAAACTCATAGTATAGTATGTTGAAAAAAGTCATAGTATAGTTTGTCGAAAAAAGTAATAAAATTCCTAGTATAGAATGTTGAAAAAAAGCCCATAAATCGTCATAGTATAGCATGTCGAAAAAATCATAAAAAGTCATAGTGTACTATGTCGAAAAAAGTAAAAGAAAAGTCATAGTAAAGTATGTCAAAAAAAGTCATAGTATAGTATGTCGAAAAAGTAGAAAAAAAGTCATACATAGTATAGTATAGTGTGCTAAAAAAAGCCCATAAAAAGTCATAGTAAATTATATAAAAAAGTCATAGTATAGTATGTCGAAAAAAGTCATAAAATGTCATAGTATAGTATGTTGAAAAAGTCCTAGTATAGTATGTCGAAAAAAGTCCTAAAAAGTCGTAGTATAGAATGTTGAAAAAAAAGCCCATAAATCGTCATAGTATAGTATGTCAAAAAAGTCAAAAAAAGTCATAGTATAGCATGTTGAAAAAAGTTATAGTATGTCGAAAAAAGTAAAAGTATAGTATGTCGAAAAAAGTCATAAAAAGTCATAGTAAATTATATAAAAAAGTCATAGTATAGTATGTCGAAAAAAGTCATAAAATGTCATAGTATAGCATGTTGAAAAAGTCCTAGTATAGTATGTCGAAAAAAGTCATAAAAAGTCGTAGTATAGAATGTTGAAAAAAAAGCCCATAAATCGTCATAGTATAGTATGTCAAAAAAGTCATAAAAAGTCATAGTATAGCATGTTGAAAAAAGTTATAGTATGTCGAAAAAAGTAAAAAAAAAACTCATAGTATAGTACTTCAAAAAAGGCAAAGTATAGTATGTCGAAAAAAGTCATAAAAAGTCATAGTATAGTGTGCTAAAAAAAGCCCATAAAAAGTCATAGTAAATTATATAAAAAATCATAGTATAGTATGTCGAAAAAAGTCATAAAAAGTCATAGTATAGTATGTCAAAAAAAGTCATAAAAAGTCATAGTATAGCATGTTGAAAAAAGTTATAGTATGTCGAAAAAAGTAAAAAAAAACTCATAGTATAGTATTTCAAAAAAGGCAAAGTATAGTATGTCGAAAAAAGTCATAAAAAGTCATAGTATAGTATGTCGAAAAAAGTCATAAAAAGTCATAGTATTGTATGTCAAAAAAGTGATAAAAAAATCATAGTATAGTATGTCGAAAAAAGTCATAAAAAGTCATAGTATTGTATGTCAAAAAAGTGATAAAAAAGTCATACTATAGTATGGTAAAAAAAAGTCTCAGTATAATATGTCGAAAAAAATGATAAAAAAGTCATAGTATAGTATGTCTAAAAAAGAGATAAAAAAGTTGTAGTATAGTATGTCAAAAAAAGTGATAAAAATTCATGTTATTGTATGTCGAAAAAAGTGATAAAAGTCATACTATAGTATGGTAAAAAAAAGTCTCAGTATAATATGTCGAAAAAAGTGATAAAAAAGTTATAGTATAGTATGTCGAAAAAAGTCTTAGTATAGTATGTCGAAAAAGTCATAAAGAGTCATAGTATAGTGTGCTAAAAAAAAGCCCATAAAAAGTCATAGTAAATTATATAAAGAAACTCATAGTATAGTATGTTGAAAAAAGTCATAGTATAGTTTGTCGAAAAAAGTCTTAGTATAGTATGTCGAAAAAAGTGATAAAAAAGTCATACTATAGTATGGTAAAAAAAAGTCTCAGTATAATATGTCGAAAAAAGTGATAAAAAAGTTATAGTATAGTATGTCGAAAAAAGAGATAAAAAAGTTGTAGTATAGTATGTCAAAAAAAGTGATAAAAATTCATGTCATAAAAGTCATAGTATAGTGTGTCGAAAAAAAGTCATAAAAGTCATAGTATAGTGTGTTTAAAAAAGCCCATAAAAAGTCATAGTATAGTGTGTCGAAAAAAAAGCCCATAAAAAGTCACAGTATAGTATGTCAAAAAAAGTCGTAAAAAGTCCTAGTATAGTACGTCGAAAAAAGTCATAAAAAGTCATAGTATAGTGTGTCGAAAAAAAAGCCCATAAAAAGTCACAGTATAGTATGTCAAAAAAAGTCATAAAAAGTCATAGTAAAGTATGTAAATAAAGTCATAGTACAGTATGTTCAAAAAAAGTCATAGTATAGTAGGTGTCGAAAAAAAGTAAAAAAAAGTCATAGCATGTCGAAAAAAGTCATAGTAAAGTATGTCGAAAAAAGTCCAAAAAAGTCATAGTAAAGAATTTCGAAAAAAGTCATAGTATAGTATGTTGAAAAAAGTCATAGTATAGCATGTCGAAAAAAGTCATAGTATGTCGAATAAAAGCCCATAAAAAGTCACAGTATAGTGTGTCAAAAAAAGTCATAAAAAGTCATAGTATAGTATGTCGAAAAAAGTCATAAAGTCATCATAAAGTATGTAAATAAAGTCATAGTATAGTATGTTCAAAAAAAGTCCAAAAAAAGTCATAGTATGGTATGTCGAAAAAGGTAAAAAAAAGTCATAGTATAGTAGATGTCGAAAAAAAGTTTAAAAGGTCATAACATGTCGAAAAAAGTCATAGTAAAGTATGTCGAAAAATTACATAAAAAGTCGAAGTAGAGAATGTCGAAAAAAGTCCAAAAAAGTCATAGTAAAGAATTTCAAAAAAAGTCAAAAAAGTCATAGCATTTAGAAAAGTATGGCGAAGTATGACATTGTATATTGTGTCCAAAAAGTCATTAAAAGCCATAGTATAGAATGTCTATAAAAGTAAGAAAAGTTATAGTATGTCAAAAAAGTTGGAAAAAGTCAGTGTAGAATGTCGACATATACCGTAGTGTCGTTAAAAATTGAAAAAGTCACAGTATTTTCATAATCAAAATTTTCAAAGTCATAATATAGTATGTTGGAAAAAAAGTAATTAAAAGTCATAGTATAGTAAAAAATAAAACTCATAGTCAAAAACAGTCATAAAAGTCAGTTTAGTATGTCGAAAAAAGTCGTAGTATAGTATGTCACAAAAAAGTCATAATATAGTAGGCCTATGTCGGAAAAAATCATATAAAGTCATAATATAGTATGTCAAAAAAGTCAGTATAGTATGTCATAAAAAAGTCATAGTACAGTATGTCATAAAAAAGTCATAGTATACTGTGTCTAAAAAGTCATAGCATAGTATATTATAAAAAAGTCATAGTATATATGCCATAAAAAGTCATAGTAAAGCATGTCATAAAAATCATAGAATAGTATGTCACAAAAAGTCATAGTACAATATGTCATACAAGTCCTAAAAAGTCATTGGAGCCTATAGAATGCCAAAAAAGATATAGTATGGAATAAAATAATGCTGTTTTTGATTCTTGAGGTGTATTTATCATGTCCTTCTCTTAACAATGACCTTTTCTAGATAATGCTCATATCCTCTTATCTAGTCTTTGTTATACTATAATTTTCGTTCATATTCAAGGCAACTCTGTCCGTTCTATTGCAGCTCTGTGTGTTCATCAGACATGTGTCAGCCTTTTGTTAAGGTCTGCCAAAGAACAGGTTGTTCTCTCCCTCTCTCTGCCTTTGTGTCTATTTCCTGCCAGATGCTGGATTGGGAGCATTAACAAGACAACCCTGAAAATGAAAGTGCAAACGCTAGGTGATATATCATCCCTCACCAGCTGTTCTCTGTTTGGAAGTCTCTCCACCAATCATCAGGCAGGACCACAGGAAGTTGCCATCTGTGGGCATCATGGTGACAGAGTTTGTGGATGGGCGTCGAAGCTGATGTGTTATCTTGAGCAAATGAAGTATGATACAGGGGGAGAGAGGTGGGGGGACAGAAATTGAGAGATGGACAGAGAGGTGGGAGGACTGTATCGTCTGGAAGACAAAGAGCCAAGCTGAGAGAGGGATGGATGAAAAGAGAAGAGACAAGGCCTTTGCACCTGCTCTGTATAGAACACCAGGTTCTGCTATCACACGTGTGCTGGCTGCAGGCCGATCAGGCTGGCCTGCTCTAGCTTTGCCTTCCAACATCTTGCTGCCAAATCCTCCTCCTGCGCCCCATCAGCATCCTCTCCTCTGTTGCTCTGCACTTACAAACCAACCAACAAACTCTTAACCTTATAGCCCTTATATTATTGCATCAATGCAAGAAACTACAGAAAGTCCTATTAAAGCCAGAAGTCATGTTTTTTTGAATGAATTGAACTTGTATGTTAAAACTGATCTTTGAAATATATAAATATATATATATATATATATATATATATATATATATATATATATATATATATATATATGAGAGAGAGAGAGAGAGAGAGAGTCTAGTCCAGTGGTTCCTAACCCTTTTTTGCTTGAGACACCATAACAGTTCATTAAAGATTTAAAGATTTTTCCTAATTAGAAAGGTCATAGTATAGTATCTCATAAAAAAAGTCAAAGTATAGTATGTCCAAAAAATTCATATTATAGTATGTCATAAAAAGTCAGTATTGTATGTAATAAAAAAGTGATAGAATAGTATGTCATAAAAAAGTCATAGTATAGTATGTCGAAAAAGTCATAGTCTGAACTCTTAACAGTTCAATAAACACTGATTTTTCTTCATAAGAAAGTTTTTTTGTACTACATTAAAGAAGCAAGGAGATAAAACAAATATCCAGTATTTCACAAGAAAATAGACAAGATTCAAGAAAAGTCTGGAAAATAAACTACATTGTGAAGCAGAATTTAGATTATTTTTCATAATCATAATAATATAATAACAATAATAATAATTCATAATAATCTCACAACCCTTTAGATTTAGCTCATGACCCCTTAGGACCTTAGGAACCACTGATCTAATCAATGTAAGATCTAAACAAAATTACAGTTGATGGAAACAGGAAAACCTTATCTCCTGGAAGCCATTCAACACTTTGAACAGGAAAGACACCTCTAAGAAAAACAAGCACATGGAGTACAAACATATACCAGTGTTGTTTAATGGCTACACTATGAGTCTACACTATCAGAAATGCTACAAGTATCAGTCACTGGAAAAAGTAAGTATCCCTATGTTAGTGGTGATATTTATTTTTCCTGTTCAAGGATAAAATAGACTAAGGTTTTACCTCATTATCTGCAATATGTAGTGTAAGAATGTCATTAAATAAATGCCTCTTGCTCCATCCTACTTAACATAGCTTGTAAATATGGACAGCATCCTCAATGATGGTTCTATGACCAGAATACAGTAGTGAGAGCTTAGTACCCACAGGAATTCTGAAGGTAACCCCTCATGAGCACCATGTTATAGCAGAAGGTCATTATGTAGTTGTGTTGTGAGTAATGTTATGATTTATGTGATGGTAATGGTAGATCTGCTTGCCAGAAGAGGGAACTAGAGAGCTGTAAAAACAGCACAGTCTGTTTGTCAATAATGATACACACTGACTTTTGATACATCAAATACTGAGAAGTGAAATGTCATCAGTGCCACACATTTTCAAAGCAGCAAGGGTCAAATAGATCAGGGATTTATTCTGCATGGTTCAGCACTCTTATTTGTTTGCTCGTGTGTCACTGAGGGCAGTCTTCAGTGCAGTATACAGCGATATACTGTTTTTTGCTCCACTGAGCATTGATGCCTGAGTGTCTTTCCTCAGTCCTGACATGTCACACTGACAGGCAGCGTCTGCCCCTGCCGAGAAAGGATTCAAAGTACACACATTGAAATGTGGGGGGGTGGGTAAGGGTTAATAATAGGCATGTGCATTTGCCCATACTTGCACACACAGCCCACAGGGCTCTAATTGTGACCAGGGGCCATTGTACATCAGCCAGTGACTGACATAAGATGACAGGGTCCTGCCTCTGATCTATTTTATCCCAGCATGTAGTTGTACTGCTCATTGTCCCTGAAGCCTACGGACACATATTAGCACTCATTAGCTCCCTGTGGTTCAGCAAGACAAGGCTTTGGCCTGTCAAATCACCAACAAGGGATGTACATGAATTTGATGATGTTGTTCTAACAATTGCTGAGGTTGTGACTTGGAAAAGTTAATTTCTATCAAATAGCACTGACACAGAGAACATCAATAGAATTCCATCTAAATATTAGAGCAAGACTTTATCTGATTTAAGGAATAATTCGACATTTTGAAAAACATATTGGCTTTCTTGCTCAAAGTTAGACAAAAAGATTGGTACCACTCGTGTGTGTGTGTGTGTGTGTGTGTGTGTGTGTGTGTGTGTGTGTGTGTGTGTGTGTCAATTAAATTTGAGGCTACTCAGCCAGGCGATGGTTAGCTTAATTTAGCACAAACTGGCATCAGAAGGTAACAGCTAGCATGGCTCTGTCCAAAAGAAGATAAAAACAAAATAAAAAAATCTACCAAACAGCACCTGAAACTTAGTTTACACATTGTATTTAATTTGTTTAATTCGTAATTCGGACATTTTTTTTGGGGGGGGTCCTTTAATTGCCTTTATTTGATAGGACAGATTAAGGCAGGAAAGTGGGAGAGAGAGGGGGATGACATGCAGCAGAGGGCCATGGGTTGGAATCAAACTTGTGGTCGCTGCGGTAAGGACTGAGTCTTGGTACATGGGGCACACGCTCTACCAGTTGAGCGAGGAGGGTGCGCCAGGTGGACTTTTTTTAACCTTTGGACAAAGCCAGACTAGCTATTTCCTTGTGTTTTCCAGTCTTTTTGCAAAGCTAAACCAAGATGCTGGCTGTAGCTTCATAAATGGACAGATATGAGAGTGGATCTTCTCTTTAACTCTCAGCAAGAAAATGAATAAATGCTTGCCCAAAATGCCACACTTACTCATAATAATAATTGAAAAATCAAAACAAAAATCACATTCAACTAAAATGTAAAATGTTAACTAGCTTTTACAATTAGCAGTGTCTAAACTGTTGCAGGCCTAATCTAGTATGTCAGAATGTTAAATACAACACTGTTGATTTGCACATGAGGCTCCTGCATAAGGACCTGTCAATGTCACTGAGCGATAGAGCTGCATATCACCTGCATACCATCCCCCCCCTCCTCTTCATGTGTCAGCACATACTTCCACTTTCCTTTACCTTCAGGTTTGCTCGACTTACCCCCTTACCACACTCTGCACCTTAAGAAAACTCATCTACCTCATCCCACTTCTTGCTCTACAACCCCCTGTGCTTGCTTTCCCGCTCCACTTGCCTCCTGTCTCGTTCCCCACTCTCCCCCAATTTTATCTGGGAGAAGTTTGCCTGGGGTCATTCACCTGAGCCTCCTCACCTGGCCTGACAGGCCTGTTGTGGATAACGGTTGTCGAGAGCCGCAGGGGAAAGAAACCGACTCTGTTTTCTGTCATGATGACATACCTGAGAACAGCAAAGACCTTCGGATTTTGGTTTGCAATGAGCGCATAGTCAAATACAAACATGCTCAAGTTGATTACAATATTGCCAGGTGGAAAGAGAACTTTAGGGAAATCACTCAAAAAAGTTTTCAAGTTCTATTTATATTTGGTTTAGCAAGAAACTTTTTTTTATACAGCTAACAAATTATCTGAGGCTACAGTAAAGCCTGTGGATTTAACATGTAGTTTGTGAAATGGAGGTTATTCAATTTCCAACCCACTGCTCTTTATGTAATGTCAGTCATGTGTCTTTTAGTCACTGGCAGTTGATGTGTGTTTGATTAGTGGTACTGGAACCTCAACTTTCAAAGATGACGTACTGTACTGAGCCCCTACTGCTCCTTCCACCTCCACAGCTTCCAGCCATGCACCTGTTCCCTCAACCTGCTTTATCTCTCACTCTCACTCACACACACAAATGTCTGCGCCTGTGGTTTCAACTTGGCTTTTTCTCATTAAACACTCAGCGAAATTTGACAGGTTTTGACAGTGAAGGTATCCACATAGATCCTGCTATAGTGACAGATATCCGACAGCTTGATGATAACTGCTGCCTTATGGCAGAAACACAGGTGTCCCTCATGGCAACAATAGGCAGCTCTGAGTGATGGACGGGTTTGATGAAAAATTACAGAGCTGGAACAAGTGGAAAGTGTGCATGCTGGGACAAAAACAAGATAGGGATTGTGAACCTGTGGGAGGTCACTGTAAAACTGACTCAATACTGACAATACTCTCTTCAAACTGGTTTAAATGCGTTGATTTTCACTAGCTGGATGCAAGTTTTCAGGATCCCTGATGTAAGTTTGAGTGAACCCAAACTCACTACTTCCTTCAAGGCCCCTTCTCTATTTTTGCACCTACTCCTTGCCCCCCCGCTCCTCTCCTTCTATTCTTCCTCTTTCCTCCTCCACCTTCTGCTTGTAAATCAGCCTCTTAGCGCTGTTTTTAATACTGCTTGAGTGTGCAGTCTTTTTAACACGCTCTGGCGTTCACTCCTCTCGCGTGCCCTCTGTCAACAGTAAACTTTCAGAAAAGCGAGCTTAACAGGCCGTGAAAGGGCGGCACAGATGGCTACATCCTAGGTGGTAATTATCAACCACTACCTCCCAACACACAAAAAAAAGAAACAAGCCAAGGTGCTGCCGTCAGGTCAACTGATGCCGCTGACACGTTTGTAAGCTCTCTGGCAGTGAGCTCAAACCGACGTACAGAAAAGGGCCTTCTGGAGCCCAGACAGCACGTTGACAGTGTCACAGGTCAAGCACAGCCATAAGAGGATGATTTTTGGCTTCAGTGCACATCAGCCAGACGGAGATCTATATTAAAACACAATTCTAGTTGGCAAGTCAATGACTGTTTTTCCAATATACTTAACTGCAGGCGTTAGTTTAGCTTGATGTCACAAGTTCTTGAGAAGTATTTTAATTGCATTCTAATGGGTTAGTTATGATGTTGTGTAATATACAGTAGACAGGCAATAAAAGCCAATTAGTCTGAAAGTGTTTCATTTGGCACAAGGTGTTGGTAATGTCTGAGTTTATACACACTCTCAACAAGCAAGAGACTGCTTTTTGAAGATTTTAACAATTTCTTTCGCTGTAGATCTATAAGAAGTGAAGGTGACAGCTAATTTGGATGCTCTTTAATTTGGGGGAAATTTAATACATTACAAGGTGATAGGCGAGGCTCCCCCTACCTCTGTACAAGCCGCCCGCCACATGCAAAAATATGTAAATGCTGCTCGTATTAGAATCTTTGTCTGGTTGTCATTCTCACATGGGGCACATCAAAGCCATATGACCTGATTTTGCACCTGCTGTTTAATTAAATTTACAAGACAGACACAGTCTCCACTCCCGGTGATATACAAATCTGGCTTTATTACCCCGGCACTGTAATTTACAAGGCAATTTACTGCTGGGCGGTAATGGTGCCTGCCAAAGTGCTCCCTCTGAAAAGATACACAAACATGCACAACAACAAGTTATCCCATTTCCCATCCTGAAGATGGGACCAAGAATGCCAAGAACACTCTATAAAATGTAACTACCACACTAGTGATTGCGTTGTTGAGGCCCAAGAGGCATCTACTGTACTGTATGTTCGAGGACGAGATACTTGCCTCACTCTTCTACTAACTGGAAAGTCCAATTCCAGATAAATTAAACAAATGTCATATTTGTATTCTATAGAAATCTCAGTGAGACCATCACATGTGCAGAACTGCCTTGAATTAGTTATAAACCAAACACTGACAATTTCATATTTGGCCATGTTACTCCCCACAAGCATACAAGAAACTCAGGGTTTGAGGATTGACAGTAATAAACTCCTCCCCAATGAGAACTGAGATTCAGGGCTGCATTATGCTAGAAAAGAACTAGTTTATACAACGTGTTTATAGCTGTTCCGAATGGCCACACTGCTAGAGTGGAGTGAATAGCCTGTTTTCATAGAGAGGGGCGAGACATGATGAACTTTTAAGTATTGGGCTAACGGCACACATTTTTAGACATTCTCTTCTGAAAGGCATTTATAGTGTCACAGTCAGTAGTAAACACAACATCTGATATACAATATTTGTGTAATGAATGAAAAAGGAGAGCTTGAGAGTGAAGTTCAAACACCTGCTTGCTTTC